>NC_037682.1:97754770-98025231 GCF_003255815.1 Theropithecus gelada | reverse complement strand
TTTTTTTTTTTTTTTTTTTTTTTTTTGAGACGGAGTCTCGCTCTGTAGCCCAGGCTGGAGTGCAGTGGCCGGATCTCTGCTCACTGCAAGCTCCGCCTCCTGGGTTCACGCCATTCTCCGGCCTCAGCCTCCCGAGTAGCTGGGACTACAGGCGCCCGCCATCTCGCCCGGCTATTTTTTGTATTTCTTAGTAGAGACGGGGTTTCACTGTGTTCGCCAGGATGGTCTCGATCTCCTGACCTCGTGATCCGCCCATCTCGGCCTCCCCAAGTGCTGGGATTACAGGCTTGAGCCACCGCGCCCGGCCGAGCTGTATTCTGTCTCTTATCCCAAAAAGTACTGGTCTAGATACAAAAATCTATTTTTCCCTTTTCTGTATTTTCATCCTTCTTTAAGTTGAAATACACATAGATGAGAGTAGCCCAGACAATATTTAAAAGCCAGTTTAACTCTGATAGCTCAGAACTAAAGAGAATACATTAGAAAAGTAAATTGTGGCCCTGTCTTTAACTTCAGAGAAAAAGTAAAAGTAAAATAATTCAGAGTAAAAAGAAATAGACAAATTCAAGAGATATACACAAGGTAGCAAGATTAACAAGACTGCAATTGATCGCATGTGTGAGATAAAGGGGAGACAGGAAGAGCGCCCAGATTTCTAACTAGAACAACAATTTAGGCTGTGGATCATTCTTTGAAATCATAGATAAAGAATGCAATGAGGAAAAAGATGAGTTGTCTTGGATGTATTAAGTCTAAAATGCTTATGAGAAATTGAATAGCAACATCAAGTAGGAAAATGAATATGTATGTCTGCATCTGCTATAGAATGAATGTTTGAATTCCACCAAATCATAAGTTGAAACCTAATCCTCAATGTGATATTACTGGAAAGTAGAGGCTTTGTGAATAAATTAGATCATCAGAATGGAGTCCTCATGAATGGGATTATTGCTTGTATAAAAGAGGACCCAGAAAAATTCCTTGTCCCTTCAATCCTGTGAGAAAACATCCAGAAAACTACTGTCCATGGACCAGGAAACAAGCCCTCACCAGACACTGGATCTACCAGCACCTTGATCTCGGACTTTCAGCCTCCAGAACTGTGAGAAATAAGCCATCTAATCTGTGGTACTCTATTATAGTAGCCGGAACGACCTAAGACAGTATCTTCCTAAAATGACTTAAAATATAGATCTAGGGGGCTGTGGCTGTTGGATGGTCCTCAAAACCATTTTTCTATTGAGCGAGAATATATGAAATGAGAAAAGGGAGTCTGAGAAACATCACAGTTAAAGAACAGAACCCTTACAAAGAAGACTAAGAGAATCAGAGACATAGGGTGAAAAATGAAGCAAAGAAAGCAGGTGTTTTTAAGACAGAAAGATTACAATGCTGAGATATTAAGGCAGATAAGGACCAAACAGTTTCAATTAGATTTAGCAACAAGTAATTCTAGTGCTGTTCCAGGGGCTGAAGCAAGATGGCAATGAATTAAGCAAGTGAATAAGGTGGTAAGAAGATGGAGACTACAGTATAAATTATTATTTTAAGAAGTGTGTCTTCTTTCTTTAACAGAAAAAAGAGTAGGAATGGAATAAATTCTGATAAAAGTTTTCCAGAAGAGAAACAAAGATTGAAACATCGAAAGCAGATCTCTGCATCATCAGTCTATTTCTCAGTACACAAAATACTCTCAGATCTCCCAAATGTAAAAATTGTTTTAAAAAATTCTCTTTTGATCACCCCATGTCTCTCTTATCTTATTTGTCTCCTCCCTTTACAACAGAACTTCTCAAAGGAGGGACCTGTAATCATTACCTCCACTTCTTCACCTTATATCTGCTCCTTAACTGCAATTCTGCCCCAATCACTCCTCTGAAACTACTATATAGTGATACCAAGGACCTCTGCCTCTTCTAAGTCAACATAAAACCACACCTATATTCTCCTTTTAAATACCTAGAAGTATTTTAATCTGCTCAAGTACTCTGATTTCTTGAATTCTATGGCATCACACCGCATGATTTCACCCTATCTCCCTGGAAGACCCTTCTGTCTCAGCAAAGTTAGTTCTCTGTGAAAGTGCTGAATGACAGAATAGCCCCAAACCAGATCTAGATGTCCCTCTATTTTCCACCTACATTAATCCAACCTACCATATCTCCAAACAGCAGATGTACTAATAGCTTTTTTTTCTCGTAGTTGTTCTTCTTGACATCTCTGCTGGACTGTCCAATTGATGCTTTAGATTTACTGCCCATCAAATACTGGCTATTTCCCTCTGAAAGTGAAAATGGATGGGATACAAAACATAGACGGAGAGATTCAGAAGATGAACATTTCTTCCATTGTACAGGCAGGAAAAAAAAAGGGGATGGGTACAAATGCCATCTTGGTAGGTTTGCGCAAGTATCAAGCAGGTGAAGGAAGACCTCAACTTAAAGCTTCTATCACCTCTTAAGTGAAAAGAGAATGGGAACACCTTGTGGGCCCAGTTGTAGCTGAATATCTTGAATTTATAGTGACCATTAGGAGTTATAAGCAAGAGAGTGATGTAATTATATTATTCTGAGAAAGGTGAATCTGCCAGAATAGAACATGAATTAGAAGACATTGAACTGATAAGCATGGAGTCCAATCAGGCAAGACCCCAACCATGTTTAGAAAAATGATTATGGAGTGAGAATGCAACAGTGCACATCAAATATTCACCCTTTCTTTGATTTACCAATATTCAATGGTCCAAACTCCTTTGGGTCTATTTAGAGATTATTCATTTACTACCTGTTTATTTTTTCCCCCAAACTTAGGACAACTGCTTTCCTGAAGGCATCACTGATCATGCAGAAGAGAGGAGTAATGGGTAAATCATTGTGAACAACACTGGAATAAATGATCCTTTCTATTCTTTAAAAAAAAAATGGAGGTCATCTCTCTATCTGAATGCTTGCACTTGAGTGAAACCCAGTAAGAAGAACTAACTGTTCTTCTGCACCCAAGATGAGAGGGCATTTTTGAAGAACTTTAACTAGAAAATGCTGTCAAGATCATCCTGCTAAGGAGTTTGTGTGTTTCTTGCTATTCTAGGTGCTAATGGACATAAAAAAACTGTAAGAACAATTCCTTTCTGGCACCCTCTGAGGATGCTACTCTTAAAATAATAAGAGAAAGTGTGGAGCTGGGTATCCCCTCTGAGAAAATGTGTTCATGAAAATATCCATTGTGCAGAAGGTGGAAGATCTGTCACTCCACCTAAGAAATTGGAGTAAACAGCTCATTAAACTCACATAGCATACTAAGGTGAGAAAGAAACTATAAAAATCAAGAAAGAAGGTAAATAAACAAAGAGGCTGCATGTCTCCAATGGAAATTGTTTAATATGTATTAGGAAGAAAATAAGTTACATATTAAACAAGAATTTAACCATAAGTTGTAATAAAAACTGATCTGGCCATTTACTAGGTAGTTTTTCGTAACATTCTTAGTGTACTATCATAAAGGAACAGGATGAATTCCTGATGTGAGGAAGGGAGGGGAATGGTTACATGGAAATTACAGATGATGAATATCAAGAAGCAGTTTAGGAAGTTGGGTTTTGGGAATTTAAGTATATTTAAATATATATATACACACACACACACAGAGATATGTTTTAGTTGGATGAACATATATACATACATTTCTATACATGTATATGTATAGGAATAGGAATGTATATAATTACATAAGTATGAATATATTACATAAATATGAACTATATCTCTATATTCATATTATACAGAAATATATATATGTATATGTGTGTATATACATATATATGTATATTTCTGGAGCATGGAGTCCAATTAGAACTCCAATGTATACGTTGTTCATCCAACTAAAACACGGATCTTTTCAAAATTTGATTATCTACCCTATGCAAGCACTATAAGAAATTTCAAGATGGTATAAGACAAAAATCCCTTTTCTCAAACAGGTTTTTAATATTTGAGATTGATTTATCACTTAGAGCACAAGCACCTGATTCAGTATATGATCAATAAATATTTGTTAAATTTGTGAAATGAATAAATTAATGAATAACAATCTTGTTTCTGATCTTGCACAATGTTTAAAATGCTGACAGTTGGGAACCTGACACAAAAGTAACAAATACCACAGCCCTGTTCGGTTTGGAGCAGTAATCCCAGCCAAAGACTGATCCTATTGGAAAGAGTGATTAAAATTTAAGCTCAGGGCTGCCCACTGGGTAAGTACACTGTGCAGCAGTAGGAGGCAGAGAGGAGCACCGGAAAGCTGCCACCTCTCCCTCCAAGGGGGTACTTCTGTACTCCAGAGTGGAGGATGAAGTAAATCATCCTTGAAACTTGTGTGATTGAGAGTGACATATAACAATGTGGTGAGCCAGAGTAAGTCATTAGAGAATGCCTAAGTGTGGGGAGAAGGGATAAGTCACAATATAGCTTCATTCTTGAAGGGAGGTTCAGATGCCTCTACTCTCCCTCCTGAGCCAGGCAGATTGAAGCTGACTTCTAAGAGTGCTGTGGCTGTGCAGAGATTCAGGATAAATTGAAATCAACACTGTGCTGAAATAAAAACATCCTTTCTCTGCTCTTTACACATTCCTGTGCCACTGGAGGCTACTTCCAAGCAGCTATTAGATTACTTTTTTCTTACTTTTCCCTTTGATAATTCTCTTTCATTAATGTCATATCCTAGCTAAAAATGTTTAGTGGCACCACTAGCCTGGGACTTTTAAATCAAATCCCCCAAATCTCTTTGCCACCCACCTTTTTCAAGCTGATCTTCCACACTGCACTATACGCCCCCTCTACCCACCAGACTAATTTGTTCACTATACCCAAATATGCCTTTCATGTCAGTGCCTTTGCTTACTTCTTGCATTCTATTATTAATTTAACAAAATATTCGAGCAAGACAGACGTGTTGTTTATTTTATACCAGAGCACGGTACTAAAGTACTTTACATGAATTTACTAATCACAATAGTGCTTTGAAGCTAATTATATTGTTATGCTCATTTGCAAATGAGGAATTAAAGAATTGCAGTTCTTGATAACTTTTCCAAGATCATACAAAATAATAAAGGATATGTGCGAAATATTCTGATTCATTCAACAAACACAGAACAGATGCTTATCATAGGGCTCCTATGTAAGCTTATCTTCTGCAGTTCTCCACTCTGGGACAATCTGGAGTTTCAGTCAAACTGGTCTACCACTTATTTGATGACATTCTCATTCCTGATCCTGTAACCTCCTGCCTGGGAAGTCCTCCTTTTTCTTTGTCCCGATCTTATTTTTACTTCAAGAACTGGGCCACTTCTCCAATTGAGCAGACTACTGCATATAGTCTCTGTGAAATTTAATCAAATTCTACTGTGTTATTACTTTTCCTTATTTCAGCATGTATATCAAAAGACTATAATGTTAGGAATTATACATTCCTTTGTATCATCCACAGAGTCTAGCAGTACCACAGTTCTGGAAGTTTCTACTAATTTTGAGAACAGAACTCACCTCGACTAAATTGAGTCCCCAACTGTTTAAAAGATGCTTTTTCACTTTGTCTGCACTTCCTAGTACTTACAGATGCTAGCTTTTAAACTTATTTTAGAGAATTATTTTTAAAACTCAGTCATTAAAGATGCAGAAAAAAATCTTCAGAAGGGATGTTTGAAATGAAGAATTCGCAAGGTTGAACATCTCCCTTTTCACGACATTGTTTCAAATAAAAAGTGACTCAAAAAAAGGATGGTATTTTGTTTTTGTGCCTAAATTAATCTAATGGCATGCTCAAAATATGACAATTCAAATGACTTTGAAGCAGAAGACATATTTTGCAATTTTTATTATCAAACTTGAAAACACAGTCATTTCCTCAAAATGTGGCTCATTAAATTGATTTCAAAGCATCTTTGTTTCATTTAATTATACATGTCCATCTACTTTCTAAGCCCTTTTATTTGGCTTGAAACATTCTCATTTTCTGACAAGTCTCTAATCTCTTGTAAGCTCCTCAGAGAAATTTAGAGGCACTCTCTGTCACAGAATGCCACATGCCCACAGCCCCAGCACCCCTGCTGAACTTGCAAAGCTGCTGATTCTCTGGTTTGTGTCAGACCTTGGCACCTAAATTTCCTTTTCCAGGCTGCTGACAGCCATTTCCACTGAGTGCTTTGCCTCTGACTTTTCTCTCTAGACATTCAGGTCAACTGGGGTTCTGAAAATGGCAGAATTTCTCCTGTCTCCTTCTTTGCAGCCAAGGTCATATCCTGAGAGACTGACAGGCTAGGCAAGGAGCAGATGGGGAGTCGTCTCCCTTTGGCTGATGTGGATGTATGATGAATGACTACAATAAACCAGAAGGCAGCTGTGGTTCAGAAAGAGCCCTGAACTCACAGTTACAAGGGCTGTATGTGTCTCTCGTGTGAGCTTCTTAGCTTGTTTGTATCCACGGGAAAGTCACCACACCCCTCAGAGCCTCAGTTTGATCCCCTGTGAAATAGACATAATACCTAGAATCAGGATTGCTGCAATAATTATACAAGATAATGCAAAAATATGGAAATGGAAATAGGTGCAGGAAAAATATAAACTTAAATTCTAAATGTGGGGTTTCCTAGTTTCTCCTTTTAGTTTACCGTAGAGATGCAAATAGGTCAATGTAATTCCTTACAGCTAAAGTTAACTGAGATTAACTAAAACTACTCAGAAGCTAAAGCACTTGGATAACCTGAAGATTAAGGGCCACAAAAGTTTGATGAACTCTTAGAAACAGAAAAGGAAAAGAATTAAATAATAACTTATGCCAGAAAACTGGTTTTACTCCTTCATGCAAGGTTTGACCTCTTGTCTGTCTGTCCATCATTGCAGTTACGCCGAGGAGGAAGGACATGGACAGGTACAGAATGAGGCTATCATAGCAAGGCAGAACAATATCTCAACTTAACACTGTGTATTTGTAAGTCATTTTATAGCTTGTACAGCACATTCTTACTGTTTTTGTACTCAGGAATCTTTTTATAAGGTTCTGTGTGCAAAAAATAGTATACCATAGCTGATTCCCAGCATCACACATTCTAGAGCTTCTAGAATGCTGGCCAGAAGCCAAAAGTCCAGTCTGTCCCTCTCTATGATTCCAGTCTTCCTGTTTCTGTCTAGGGCTCCCCTAAGACTTTCATGTGCAATCTGAGCATGCCAACCAACCAGTTACTGCTGAGAGGCACTGCCTTCTAGGTGCTGATCTAGGCATATCATGTTTAATGCAGAAACTTGGGCAAAGTCTCCCTCCATCGGTGGTCATAGGTGCAAAGGTGGCATCAATCCCAGCAGTGCCAGTAATGAAGGCACAATGACCACTTCCCAGTGTTCCATTCAGAGAAGATGGTACCCTGGCCAGGGCTCTTTAGGTTGAAATGATTTCAATTTGTGTTGTTTCACAGTCATGAGGCAGAGTACATGTTACTCAAAGTGCTGCTCTTTGGACAAAAATGAGGCATGAGAACATGGAAGTAATTTAGTCTCCTTGGGGAGATTTGGGCTTTCCAAAATCCTTGGGTTTAGGTGCACAGCAGCACGAGAGAAGGTGAGTCTTCTGCACCGACTCTGCATGAATGCCGGAACTGAGCTCTTTCTTTACCTGCTACTAGAGGCTCATTGTATGCAGGCTAACCTACCAAAACTCAATATAAACAAGAGTCAGCTCAAAATAAACAAATAAAAATAAAGTCCTTACCTCAAGAAGATTGTATACGTGATGGTGAGGACTATGCTTCTTAAAGTGGGAAAAAGATTCCATATGTTACTCACTTGAAGAACCCACAAGCACTAATAGATCCAAGCCCAGTGTTTTAT
Organism: Theropithecus gelada; assembly: GCF_003255815.1. NCBI lineage: Eukaryota > Metazoa > Chordata > Mammalia > Primates > Cercopithecidae > Theropithecus > Theropithecus gelada. The sequence continues at coordinate 98,017,354 of NC_037682.1, read as the reverse complement.
ATCTTATCATGTTTCTATTGTAATTACCAAATAGCTACATGTATTCATGTATTAATTCCCAAACATGTGTAAACCTATTCTAAAGGCCTTGTGTTAGTCACCTCTCAGAGGACAATATGTGGACAAGCCATGCATCTCATTTTAACTCTGTTTTACAGATGAGAAAACTAAAGTTCAGAGAGGCTGGGTAACTTGGTCAAGAGACTGTATCTATACAGTACTATATCCTCAATTCTCAGAACAGAATCTATGTGGAAAAAAAAGTCAAGTGCATGAATTTAGTGAAGGTCAAGATGGCAATAATTATCAGATTTGGGAACTGAACTCATGTCCTCTGATTCTAGTCTGCATTCCCAACTCTAGGGTGGCATCCTGCTTGAATACATCAGTGTATGGAATCCTAAGTTCTTAGAACCAGAAGTTATCTTAATTGTCATCTACTCTTCCAAACACACATTAATATGGGCAATAACACATTCTGCATGGGATTATGCTGTGTACGCTCAGGGGTTATGAGCATTTTCAGGTTAAAAAAAGTTATCAGCAATGGTATCTTTAGGATAAACCTCTATATTACAGGAATAGATAAATAGTCCTTTGCTGATTATCATCATGGTATCTGTGAGTTGGGAGATTGTTGCACATTGGTAGGTATATTTTCAAAGTGTTATCATCTCTTCTTTTGTATCCTGTAAAATAGTTACGAAAATGCCAAAGCCAGGAGAAATTCTCTAGCCATAGTATCCTAATTCTAATGATGTAAATGTACTGAAAAGTAATAGCTGGCCGGGAACGGTGGCTCATACCTGTAATTCCAGCACTTTAGGAGGCCGAGGTGGGCAGATCACGAGGTCAGGAGATCAAGACCATCCTGGCTAACATGGTGAAACCCCATCTCTACTAAAAATACAAAAAATTAGCCAGGTATGGTGGCATGCTCCTATAGTCCCAGCTACTCGGGAGGCTGAGGCAGGAGAACCACCTGAACTGGGAAGCGGAGGTTGCAGTGAGCTGAGATCATGCCACTGCACTCCAGCCTGGGTGACAGAGCAAGACTCTGTCTCAAAAAAAAAAAAAAAAGTAATTGCTTAAAAGAGTTCAATTTCTGTAAAGAGCCTACCACTTATTTAATTTACCCTAAGGGAGGTTTTTCTGTTAATTTAAGCAATCACATATTGCTTAAATATCTTATATGCGAGGCTCTAAGCTAGGTACTATGACAGCATATGAAGGTATATAAGATAGAATCTTGCTCTAGGGAGGTTGAAGGTGATGCAAAAGAGGACAAAACTATAACTCAAACCAGGAAAAAAGGAGTACAGTATAAGTGGTATCAATAATGTGCTTAAGAATATCACATAAAGATGGGAAATTATAGAAAGCATTTGTAAAATAGATTTCTAGGGTGAAATTTGAATAGTGAGTATGATGGAGGCATACTGAGATGGGAAATCATTCATTCAATAAGTACTTATTGAGCAATAATAAGCACCTGGAACTCATGAATACAGACATGAATAAGATATATGGAGCTTACAGCTAGAATACTGTTAATGGACTAGGGAAAAGACAAATAATAAATGTGGAATTATGATAAAACAAGATGATAGTGAAGGACATGGTGATTTGAGAACGTATAGAAGGAAGAAGAACAAATCTATTTTGGAGCATCAGTCAAGGCATACTTGAATACCTGACAATTAAGCTAAAATCTAAAGATTAACTAGAAGACAAAGTGTTTCAAATAGAAGAAACTTTGGGTGCAAAGACCCAGATGTGAAAGAGAACATGTGATGTCCAGGAACAAGAATTAAACTCAGAGTGGTCAGCTCAACATGAAAAACATCACAGAGATATAACTAAAGCCTGATCTTAGATGGACTTGTAAATTCTATGTCTAGAGGGAAATTGAGTTATTGAAGGAATACATCAAGGATTGAAAGACTGGATATTTCTGGAAGGAGCATTTCAGCTCTATGAAGCAAAGAGACCAGTTAGGAGGTTTAATGGAGTAATCCAGGGATCAAGATGACAAATAATGGTGGCCTGTATCAGAGTGATAGCAGTGGAGAGAAACAGTTAAATCAGAAGATATTTATGTGGTAAAATCAACAGAAGGTGATATTTAATAGAAGTATGGGTTGAGAAGGTGAAGTATGGGGGCATGTCAAAAATAAGTCTGGTTTCTCAAGTTTCTGCTGAGACAGGGAAGATTGGAAGAAACAAGATTGGAGGTACCTTTGTCTGTTTGTGCGGCAATAAAAAAATATCATAGACTGGGTGGCCTAAACAACAGAGATTTATTTCTCACAGTTCTGGAGCCTGGGAAGTCCAAGATCAAGGTGCCTGCAGATTGGATGTATGTTGAGGACCCATTTTCTGGTTCATAGATGGTACCCTCTCTTGTTCTTCTATGGTGAAAGACGTGAAAGAGTTCTCTGGGGCTTCTTTCCTAAAGGTACTACCTTATGAGGAACTACGTCATTTATGAGGGCTCCACACTTACGACCTAATAATCTCCCAAATATTACAGTATTAAAGTTTCAAGATATAAATTTGGGGAGGACACAAACATTCAGTCTATAACAGAAGGGAACCATGGTGGGTTTTGTTTCGAATATGCTGACTTTGAGGTCTGTTAAAAACAAGCATTCCAATGGAACAGGTTTCCAGGAAAGGGAGTGGCATCAAAAAAGACAGGAACGGGTGGAAGAGAGGGATATCTCTTTAGAGAAAAGGCTGGCTGAGGAGTAGAAAAAAAAAAAAAGAAAGAAAGAAAGAAAGGAGAGTAGTGTGAGAAAAGCCAGAGCCAGACTTACAGAGGCTGGAAAGCAAGGCCAGAGTAGAGCTTATATGCACTCAAATCAAAACCTTATTCGAGAGGATGCAAGCCACATCACCCCCAGTTTGGGAAAGAAGTAGAAACATCAGTTTTTTAAGGACACTAAGGTCTATATTGAAAAGAATCCCAGAAACTTGAAACTGTTAAAAGTGCCTCTCAAAAAGTTGTCCTTTATCTCCCCAACGTTTGATTAGATCAAACTCAGAGCATTCTCAATAGAGCCAAATTCTTCATCCTAAGACCCAGTGGCGATTCCGTCCCTTCTTGGAGAAACACATCACTTTTAGATCAGTTTTTGCAACATGACTAAAGAAAAAAATTGAAAATATTATCTCCCTGCTTTATATTTGAATTTTGTTTCCTTCCTTCTAGGCCCAGTAGCTTCTTGGCTTTCAACTATAAAAAGTGGTACCTACGTTAACAATGTATACATCCTCAGGTGTTCTTTTTAGTCATTTTTGCAGGACTTTTCCCTAATTCACCTAAAGATGAGGCCCTTGTCACATGATCATGAAGATTTAGGCTCGTAGATGATTTGAAGGGTGAGTAGCATTGGGTTTTATTGGGTGAAATGGAAGAAAAGGGAAAACAGGGACCCTGCGCAAAGCCAGAGTCACTGCTGGTACATTTACTGTCTCACACTTTAAATCCCAGGTTCCACAAAGGAAGAGGGGAGGCCTGGCTCCTCTGAAATGGGCTCAAACTTCTCTGGCTCCACCCCAGTGTGCATACCTCCCATTGCGCATGTCAGTTGAAGGCTCTGCCTGGGAGCCCTTCCCACCTGGCTGTCTCATCAGCACAGGTATTTTATGAGGGAGGTAAAACAGCCACAATTAGTCCATTTTGTAGTTGAGAAAACTAATTAACAGCTGTCAGGATGTGAAAGTAGATCTTCTGATGGTACAGACTTTCTCCACTCTAATAAAGAATTAGAGGAATTTTCATCCCATAAGTCAGAAATAGATGATATTTAGCACCTGTTCAATGGAATTCCACTTTCTGTGGGTATAACAGACATCAATAATGAATCATGGCATTCTTTATTGCTGACTCTATGTGCAATCTCCAAATCCTTGTCAACATACGTTGTGTAGCAACCACTTGTGAATCTGAGTTGGCATATGATGAAATCCATTTTCAATGCTTACCTCAGGTATTTCCATTTTTAGTCAGGACTCTAAAAAACCTAATAGCTTTATACACATTAAGCTATGACTCTTTGTTTGTACGCTAAGTAGTTATGAGCTCTTGGGATGTCACTATACAAATCTAAGCCCAGTTCCTCACTGATAAAATGGATGATCTCTAACGTTTCTTTCAGTCTAACAGTAAATAATTATATGAAAGTCCAGGCATGGTGATGAGATGAGTTATTCTGAAGCAAGAGTGACCTTCCCATTGTCACTCAAGTCACATCAGATAGAATTCTGCTTTTATTTTCTTCTTAGTTCAGCCCTGCTAATTATTATTTGTTTAAAGCTCATACTGGTGTAGTCCCAGCTACTCAGGAGGCTGAGGCAGGAGAATGGCGTGAACCCGGGAGGTGGTGCTTGCAGTGAGCTGAGATCGTGCCACTGCACTCCAGCCTGAGTGACACAGCAAGATTCCGTCTCCAAAAAAAAAAAAAAAAAAAAAAAAAAAAAAAGCTCATACTGGCCCGTATAATGCTAAGGAATATTAATTGGTTATTTAAAATGTAATACATGAAACTATTTCTAACATTTATTTGGTCTCATTAGTTTGGGTTTATACCGATTGCATACAAATTGTAAATCAGAGTAGCTTAGTATAAGAAAGTAGGGACTTTTGAGTCAGAGGGAACTGAATTCAAATCCTGATTTCATCCTTGAAGGGTAGTGAAAGACCCTAGTGAAGGTTACATACCTAAGGCTTGGATCTTTTAAATATACATAATACATATAATTTGTGATGCATTGTTATGTGAAGTTGAAATAATGTGCATAAACGCTTTCTATCACAGAGCCTGGCATGTAATAAAAATATTATTGTTTAGGGATCTCTCCTGTCAATGCAAGATACTACACAGTTGCTTATTTGCTTACCTACCTTGAAAATGGAAAATGTTGCCTTTTGGTTCCAGATACACTCCATAGATGACTTTAACATTAGCTGATCAAACTCGTTTCCCATAACTCTTCTGTGGGAAGTTTTGTGGCATGTAGAACCATGTCTATAATCTTTGCCATTAACTCAATGCCTGTGATCCCTGAGCAAAACACATGCCCTGCCACAGCCACAGAAATGTACTGTAATGTTTCTTGGGACCACCATCTGGATCTAAACAGAGTTCAAATGGCTGACAGGGTGATACGATGCCTGTTTATTTGTACTTTATGTTCCAGAACTAGCAGATAAATGGCTATGTTTTAATCCCATATCTTCATGCTGGAATGAAGCTCTGTTTGAGACTAAATAAAGGATGTAAGTTTAGACTGGATACAATATGTATCCACTAAAGCATCACTGTATATGTGAAAAGCAAATATCATTAGTGGGAACTCAATACCTTCAGATTCTATTGAAGTGTGCTGAGCCTCTGTAAAGCTGGGGGATGAGAAAAATCAACTTTTGACCGAACTGTAAAGAACAGCAGGATAGCTCTTCAGACTAAGGAGCAGGGAGGGGCGGCTGTGGAGCTGCAGGCAGTAATTATTCATCCTAGTTCTGCCTATAATCCATCAAAAGAGGGGGCAAATCATCACTCCTGTGTGTCTTTGATTTCTGTATCTTTAAAACATGGGCAACTATTAAGCATTATCATGAACCTTATTTTTTTTTTTAAAAAAAAGGGTATTCAAAGAGTTGGAAGGTTCAGTGAATGTGAGGTGATGAAACAAAATATTTTATAAATATTTATAAAATCAAGACTAGCCCTGACTTGATGGCTGCTGCCAATAATCTGCCAAAATATCTCACATCACATAAGATTCCTGATACTCTAAATTTCAATCATCTGGGATTTTTCTTTAATGATTAAGAACTGTGTCTTTAAGAATTCCATTTTATGCCGGGCGCGGTGGCTCAAGCCTGTAATCCCAGCACTTTGGGAGGCCGAGGCGGGTGGATCACAAGGTCAGGAGATCGAGACTATCCTGGCTAACATGGTGAAACCCCGTCTCTACTAAAAATACAAAAAACTAGCCGGGCGCGGTAGCGGGCGCCTGTAGTCCCAGCTACTTGGGAGGCTGAGGCGGGAGAATGGCGTGAACCCGGGGGGCGGAGCTTGCAGTGAGCCGAGATCGCGCCACTGCACTCCAGCCTGGGAGACACAGTGAGACTCCGTCTCAAAAAAAAAAAAAAAAAAAGAATTCCATTTTATGACCCAAAGAGCCAACAAGAGGGTAAGGTACTAAACAATGCTTATCTTTTAATAGGTTTGTATATGAAACAACAGTGAGGGACATAAAATAGATTCACACTGATTGAGGTGAGATGGGTAGAAGGATAGGTCTGGAGATTGAGGCACAGTACCTAAAGACAGAGTCAGATAGAACCCTAAGAAAAGAGGAATCCAAGGCAGGTGACCAGGAAAGGCAACAGAAGAGTTCAACATGGCTAAAGTATAAGTATGGAAAGCCAAAAAAGATATCTTCAATGGGAGCATAAAGCGGGGCATCACACCTACTCCCTATACAATGGCTAGCACTTTCTGCATGGAGTCAAGAAATCAAACTAGAATACCAGATCAAAATTGTCCTTTGCTTTTAAGCAGCTCAGTATCAATGCAGCAAGACTGAGATGAGACTCTTCCCTTCTCTAAACCTTGGTTCCCTAATTTGTAAAATGAGGTGACTGGAGTAGATGATCTCTGGGACCCATTCTAAGTCTAACATACTACCTCTGTGTATGTCAAGAATGGCAACTACATTACAGATATCTGAATACTTCTTCCACACAGAAGCCTGGCAGAGATCAGTAATCAATCATGATGCTTGTCTGCTGAACTCAGATGCAAACTTAGAGTCCTTTTCAAGGAGAGAGCAACTAATAATACAACAGAGTTGGCTTGGAATAGAAATCCATTTGCCATCCCTAATATATGTATGTAGACGCCTAAATTGTCTCAAAGACTAGCACAAATGATAACACTGGCCCCAAAGTGTGGATTCAATTCTGCCCCAGTAACTGAGTAAATTCCTGTGGAGATTATATGGGTGGAGCCAGCTACTAGAAGTGGAGAAAAGACAGATACAGCAGTGGATACCCAAAGAGATTTGAAGAAATACTGAGCAGAATTGTTCACCTTTGTTCTTTGCCTTTCCAGTCACTACTGCTTAATATTTAATGTCCCCTCTGAAAGGAAAACTACCCTGAAAATGGTCCAAAGAAGAAGACAACATAGTGTGGGTAAGAGTTAACAGACTTGGATCACATCTGGCTGTGAATCTTGGGTAGATAACATTTGAGCATTATTTCCATATTCTTACAGTGGAAACTAAAATATTTTATAAGTTTATTGCAAAACATAAATAAAGTTCTTTGTACACAAAAATGTATTGCTAGCATAACCCCTGTATTAGCTAACACCTTTGAAGAATTTATTTGACAACCAATTAAGATAAAAAGTTAACCACAGAATGGGAGGGACTAGATAGCCAACTAGACACAGCCAGTAGGAGCCTCTCCAACTGAAAGAGATCAAAATATTGAGTGAATCAACATCTTTTGAAAAAATCTTTTGAGGGAAAACACAGAGAGCTAATAAAGAGGAGACACAGACACAAAGGCTGAAGAGAGAGGAAGCCAGGAACCCAGTATGGGATTGTGGAACACCAGAACTCATTCCTGGCCCTGAACAGCTCCTAAAGAAGGGATGAGTGAAGTGATTGCACGGCAACCCACTGTCACTACGGACCTCTGGGATCCTAGCTACAACAGATATGACCCCCAAGGACAGTTGAGCTGGCCGGGGCAACTTCCTGGAGAGTAGGCAGAGACAGAACACAAGGCTGCATGGGATTTTGCAAGGGTACAGGGGCAATAAAATATGGCCATAGGTGCCCATCTGAGTCCTCTGAGTGCCTCTAGCCTTTGCTGACTGCTGGACCAGGAGACAACAGGGTTGTCTTTCCCATGGGACTGGGGTATGCAAGATCTTCATGTCCCTGTGTTCACTAGCCCCTGGCAGGGTCCCTGCCTGGCCACTCCTGCAAAAGCAAGCACATAGAGCCACCTCCACTGCCTGGCCTGAGTGGTTTACTGGTGGCCTGGAACACCTTGGCCCCTCAGCACAGCTGGTACTTGGTTTTAAGGGACAGAGGACTAAGCCAAGGGCCCAGTCCTAAACCCCAGGGTTCGATAGAGCATGCAGCTCTGGAGGGTGAAGCTGAGATAAGTTGCTGGAACTCAAGCATGGAAGAGCCTTCACTCTCAGAACACTGAGAAGAGTGAGGCTCAAGTTTATGGGTCAGTGCAGGATTTTGGTGTGCCCCCTCCACAGGGCTGGTCTGGGAAGGGTATGCCTTATCTGCCAGCGACAGTTTCTGACCGAAGGATCCCTGCAGCCCCGAACACCTAATAGCCCAGCAATTTGGGTGCAAAACTAGCAAATCAGGCCAGTTACTGGGACAGCCACCAGAAGGAAAGCTGGTCAAGGGAGAAAGAAATGGGTGGTCCTCATAGCTGTCCATTGAGCAAAAATCCCGGGCACAATGACTCTGCCAAGCACAGCGATACAATAAGCTCCCAGGGAGCTGCAGGTCTCCTAGCAACTTAACTTTCCATTTCAGCTATCTGTAAGGAAGGTGATATCACAGTCTGACGGACCCTGCTTGAAAGTAAAGAATTGCAGGAACAGTTCCAGTGATGGAGGGAGCTCCCCTAAGGCCAGGGAATGGATCTGGTGAGAGGTTCACCTCTCTGATCTTTTTGCCTCCTCCACCAAAAAGCACCAATGCAAATGCATTGAAATGGGAAAGAGGCTTGCAGCTAGGGGCCTAACTGCCAGCCATTACTCTTAAGTGCCATATACAGGATTGCAGCCTGAATAACACCACCAACAAATAATTGCCCATATATACTACCCAATTCAGTAATCTAGCCACAAATAAACATCCCATACAGAGTCTTAACCCATACAGAGTCGTAATCCACCATAAGCACCCAGAATCTAAGCAAATTGACTATACTCAACTTGTACCACAATCAAACCCTCAAGGGTAATAACATAAAACCAAAAAGCCCAATCAAAAATGACAGCAAATTGAAAACAAAAGGAACAACAGTCCTCTCAGATAAGAAAGATTTAGTGCAAGAAATCTGCCGGGCGCGGTGGCTCAAGCCTGTAATCCCAGCACTTTGGGAGGCCGAGACGGGCGGATCACGAGGTCAGGAGATCGAGACCATCCTGGCTAACACGGTGAAACCCCGTCTCTACTAAAAAATAAAAAAAACTAGCCGGGCGAGGTGGCGGGCGCCTGTAGTCCCAGCTACTCGGGAGGCTGAGGCAGGAGAATGGCGTAAACCCGGGAGGCGGAGCTTGCAGTGAGCTGAGATCCGGCCACTGCACTCCAGCCTGGGCGACAGAGCGAGACTCCGTCTCAAAAAAAAAAAAAAAAAGAAATCTGGCAGTCCTAAAAGTCAGAGTGTCCCCTTATCTCCAAACAATTGCATTAGCTCCTTAGCTATGTTTTTGAATCAGATTGAAATGACTGAAATGACAGACATAGAATTCTGAATTTGAATGACAAGGAAGCTCAGCAAGATCCAGGAGAAAACTGAAACCCAATACAAGGAATACAAGAAATTCAGTAAAACAATCCAAGAAGTAAAAAATGAAATATCAGTTTTAAGAAAACCAAACTGAGTTTCTGGAACTGAAAAATTTACTACAGAAATTTCATAATACAGTTAGAAGCATTAACAACAGAATAAATAAAGCTGAGGAGAGAATTTTAGAGCTCAAAAACTGGTCCTTTGAATCAACACAGTCACACAAAAATAAATTCAAAAGAATTTTTTTACATGCACAACCTCCAAGAAATATGTTATTATGTAAGGAGACCAAACCTATGACTCATTGGCATCCATGAAAAAGAAGAATAGAGAGTAAGCAACAAAATAAATTTGAGGATATAATCAATGCAAATTTTTCCAATCCTACTAAAGAGACCAACATGAAAATTCAAGGAATTCAGAGACCCCTGAAAGATATTATACAAAATGACTATCTGCAAGGCACACAATAATCAGATTCTCCAAGTTCAACATGAAAGAAAAAAATCTCAAAGGCACCTAGAGAGAAGGATCAGGTCACTTACAAAGGGAACCCCATCAGGCTAGCAAGGGACCTCTCAAAGCAGAAGAAATTGGAGAACTATCTTCAGCATCCTTAAAAAAAATCCAACTGAGAACATCATATCCCTTAAACTAAGCTCTGTAAGTGAAGGGGAAATAAAATTTTTTTCAGAGAAGCAAACGCTAAGGGAATTAATTAGCACTAGACCAGTCTTACAAGGGGTCTTTAAGGGAGTGCTAAACATGGAAACAAAAGAATGGTACCTGTTACCATAAAAACACACTTAAGTACATAGTCCACAGACACTACATAGCAACTATACAATCAGGTCTACAAAACAGCTAGCTAAACAACATGATGACAGGATCAAAATCTCACATATCAATATTAACAGTGAATGTAAACGGTCTAAATGCCCCACTTAAAAGGTACACATGGGCAAGCTGGATAAAAAGTCAAGATTCCACTGTCTGCTGTCTTCAAGAGACTCATCTCAGTTGCAATGACACACATAGCCTCAAAGTAAAGAATCGGAGAAAGATCTACCATGCAAACAGAAAACCAAAATTATAACAAGGGTCACTATTCTTATAGCACATAAAACAGACTTTAAGCCAACAACAGTGCAAACAGGATGAAGAAGGGCATTACATAGTGATAAAAAGCTCAAGTCAACAAGAAGAATTAACTATCCTAAATATATACACACCAAACATTGGAGCACTCATATTTATAAAGCAAGTTCTTCTAGAGCTATGAAAAAACTCAGACACACAGTAATAAGGTAGACTTCAACATCCCATTGACAGCATTAGACAAATCATTGAGGCAGAAAACTAACAAAGAAATCCTGAACCTGAACTCAACACATGACCAACTGGACCTAATAGACACCTACAAAACAATCTACAGAGCAATGATAGAATGCATATTCTCATCTGCACAAAGAACAACTACACAGCCCTAAAGCAAGTCTCAATAATTCAAATAAATCAAAATTATACCAAGCACACTCTCAGATTACACAGCAATAAACACAGAAATAAGTACCAAGAAGATCTCCCAAAACCACATAATTACATGGAAATTAAACAACTTGTTCCTATATGATTTTTAGGTAAACAATAAAATTATGGCAGAAATCAAAAAGTATTTGAAATTAATAAAACAAAGACACCTTATATGAAAATCTTTGGGATTCAACTAAAGCAGTGCTAACTGTTTTACATTTCTTTAGAGGAAAGTTGGTAGTGCTAAATGCCTACATTAAGAAGTTAGAAAGATGTCAAATTAACAATCTATGATTGCACTGATAGGAATAAGGAATTAAAAAAAAAAATCAAATAAGCCCCAAAGCTAACAGAACAAAAGAAACAACCAAAGTAAAAGCAGAATTGAAGGAAACTAAGATGCAAAAATTCATACAAAAGATCAATGAAACCAAAAGTTGGTTTTTTGAAAGAATAAAGAAAATTAATAGACCACTAACTACATTAAAAAAGGAAAAAAGAGAGAAGGTCCAAATAAGCACAATCAGAAATGACAAAGATGACGTTACAATTGATCCCACAGAAACAAAAAAAATCTTCAGAAACTATTGGGAACACCTCTATGCATACAAATTAGGAAATCTAGAAGAAATTGTTAAATTCTTGGAGACACACAACCTCCAAATATTGAATGAGGAAGAAATTGAATACCTGAAAAGACAAATAATGAGTTCCAAAATTGAAACAATAACAGAAAACTTGCCAATCAAAAAAAAAAAAAAAAAAAATTCCTGTACCACATGGATTCACCGTCAAATACCACTGGACGTACGAAGAGGAACTGGTACCAACCCTACTAAAACTATTCCAAAAAGTCAAAGAGGAGGGACTCCTCTCTACCTCATTCTGTGAAGCCAGCATCATCCTGATACCAAAAAATGGCAGACACAATGAAAAAAAAAAACAACAACAAAACTTTAGGCCAATATCTTTGATGAAAATAAATGCAGAAATTTTCAACAGAATGCTAAGAAACTGAATCCAGATGCAAATCAAATAGCTAATTCACCTTGATCAAGTAGGCTTTATTCCTGGGATGCAAGATTAAGTTGGCATATGCAAATCAATAAATGTCATTCATCACAAACAGGATTAAAAACAAAAACCATATAATCATCTCAACAGACACAGAAAAACTGTTGATAACATTAACATCTCTTTATGATAAAAATACTCAACAAACTGGGTACCAGAGGCATATACTTCAAAATAATAAGTGCCATCTATGACAGACCTACAGCCAGCATCATACTGAATTGGCAAAAGCTGGAAGAATTCCCCTTAAGAACTGGAACAAGACAAGGATGCCCCACCACTCCTATTCAACAGGGTTCTGGAAGTCTTAGCTGGAGCAGTGAAGAGAAAGAAATAAAGGGCATCCAAACAGGAAAAGAAGAAGTCAAGCTATTTCTCTTCACTGATGAAGTAACTCTATACTAAGAAAATGCTAAAAGACTCTGCCAAAAGACTCCTAGAGCTGATAAAGACTTTAGCAAATTTCAGGATACAAACTCAATGTACAAAAATCAGTAACATTTTTATATATCAATAACACTCAAGCCGAGAGCCAAATTAAGAATGTAATCTTACTTACAATGGCCATAAAAAGAATAAATTGCCTAGGAATATATATAGGTAAAAGATATATAGGAATATATATAGGTTAAAAATACATAGGTAAAAGATCTCTACTAGGAAAATTACAAAACACTACTGAAAGAGATTATAGATGACACAAACAAATGCAAAAATATCCCATACTCATGGGTTGGAAGCATCAACATAATTAAAATAGCCATACTGCCCTAAGCAATATACAAATGCAATGCTATTCCTACCAAATTACCAATGTTTATTTTACAGAATTAGAAAAAAATATTCTAAAGTACATGGGGAACCAAAAAAGAGCCCAATAGCCACAGCAATTCTAAGTGAAAAGAATAAAGCCAGAGGAATGACATTACCCAATTTCAAACTGTACTACGAGGCTACAGTAACCATAACAGCATGGTACGTGTACAAAAACAGATACATAGACCAAGGGAATGGAATAGAAAACACATGAAGTCACACACCTACAACCAACTGATCTTCAACAAAGTTGACAAAAATAAGCAACAAAGAAAAGACTCCCTATACAATAAATGGTGCTGGGATAACTGGCAAGTCATATGCGGCAGAATGAAATTGGACCCTTACCTATCACCTTGTACAAAAATAAACATGAGATGCATTAAAGACGTAAATGTAAGACCTGAACTATAAAAATCTTAGAAGAAAACTTAGGAAATACCCTTCTCAACATCAGCCTTGGCAAATAATTTATTACTAAACCTACAAAAGCATTTGCAGCAAGGACAGAAATTGAGAAGTGGGACCTAATTAAACTAAAGAACTCTGCACAGCAAGAGAAACTACCAAGAGAGTAAACAGACAACCTGTAGAATGGGAAAAATTATTTGGAATCTATGCATCCAAAAAAGATGTCATTTCCAGGATTTATAATGAACAAATCAATATAAAAAAAACCCAACCCCACTCAAAAGTGGGTAAACGACACCAACAGGCACTACTCAAAAGATGACATACAGTGGCCAAAAAACATATGAAGAAAGGCTTATAATCATCACTAATCATCAGAGAAATACTAATCAAAACCACAATTACACACCATCTCACACCAGTCAGAATGGCTTTTGTTAAAAAGTCAAAAAAGTAACAAAGGTATGTGAGGCTGCAGCGAAAAGGGACCACTTACACACAATTGGTGGAAATATAGATTAGTATAGCCACTGTGGAAAGTAGTTTGGAGATTTCTCAAAGAACTGAGTGTTGAACTACTGTTTGACCCAGCAATGCCACTACTGGGTATATACTCAAAGGAAAATAAATCATTCTACCAAAAAGACACATGCAGTCATATGATCATTGCAGTGCTATTCACAATAGCAAAGACATGAATCAACCTAGGTGCCCATTAATTGTGGATTGGATAAAAAATATGTTATACATATACATCATGAAATACTATGCAGCCATAAAAAAGAAAGAAATCTGGTTCCTTGTAGCAACATGGCTGCAGCTGGAAACCATTATACTAAACAAACGAATGCAGAAACAGAAAACCAAATACCACATGCTCTCATTTATAAGTGGGGGCTAAATATTGGGTGGTGCATGTTTTTATAAAAATAGGAACAATAGACTCTGGGGAATACAATAGGGGAAGGCTAAGAGTTGGAAAAAACTACCTATTGGATACTATGCTCACTACTTTGGTTCACAAATTCATTCATACTCCAAACCTCAGCATCATGCAATATAGCTTTGTAATAAAACTGCACATAAACTACCTGATTCTAAAATAAGGGTTGAAAAAAAAAATGAGCCACTATAACAGTATGGTACCAAAGGAAGGCAGTAAAAAAGAAGGCAGATGGACACTGTGTTAGGTTCTCCAGAGAGACAGGAGACACTATATATATAAATATATATATTTTATATAATTATATATAAGATAAAATTATATGCAATATGGAAGTTATATATATTACATATATAATATAATATGTAAATTATGTAATACATATATTATTTATAATACATATTATTTATAATATATTATATATGAAATTATATACGTGTACACTTTATGTCCCTCAACCCTCTGATTCAGCAGTCTAAGAAGGCAGTTACAGCATTGGTTGGGGATAGTGATCTGGACTACCAAGAGAAAATTAGACTATTATTATTCCATGATGGAGATCAGAAAAAGTATGTCTGGAATACAGAAGTTATATATATTATATAATACAGAAGTTTTATATATATATATTCTGTAATATATGTAACACATGTTCTGTAATATATGTTATATATTCTGTAATATATATTATATATAATATATAATATATAATACAGAAATATACATAGAATATACTATATAATATATATTCTGTAATACATAATATTCATATATATTATATATGTATATTATATATTACAGGATATATTATATAGAATACAGAATTCTATGTTATATATATAACTTCTGTATTTTATTATATAATATATATAACTTCTGTATTCCAGACACACTCTTTCTAATCTCCACCATGGAATAATAGTCTAATTCTCCCTTGGTAGTCCAGATAACTCTCCACAACCAACACTGTAATTCCCTTCTTAGACTGTTGAATCAGAGGCTTGAGGGACAAAAGTGTACATGTGGCAGTCTTAACTTCCAATTGATTGGAATCATTTTCGTGTCTCCTGGTGGGAGTATTCCTTCCTCTGGAACTAGTACTTCTAGGCCAGCAGAGGACAAAGTCATGGGAACAAGAAAAAAAATTTTTGCTAGGGCGTCACTAAGAGTAATTGTGAGTGATGCCACTCACACTTCTTTCCACTCTTTGATTCTTGGACCCATGAATTTTGACTATGGAAAAAAATAGTACCACATCTTGCATTCTACTGCAAAGCACATACAACCTTCTGAGCACCTTGTCCCAGCCTTACAAGGTGCTATCGCCTATCTGGTGCTGTAACTGTGTCTTCAAAAGGCCATTTCACCCTCTGTCAAGCCAGCTGCTTCAGGATGGTCAGGTATGTGGTAAAACCAGTGAATTCCATCAGCATGAGCCAATTGCTGCACTTCTTTGGCTGACATGATTAGCACCAATACCAAGTGGAATACCATGATGGTGAATAAGGCATTCTATAAGTCTACAGATGGTATTTTAGGCAGAAACACTGCATGCAAGAACAGCAAATTCATATTCAGAGTAAGCGTCTATTCCAATAAGGATGAAATGCTGCCCTGTCATGACGGAAGCGGTCCAATGGAAATCAACCTGACACCTGGTGGTTGGATGATCACCCTCAGGAAAGGTGCTATAAGGCCAAATGGTTCACAGGCCAAGGAACCTGGAATTTTGATGTACAAGAGCAGGAGAATAAGGGCATCCCACTCGTTTTGTTCCATCTGGGCCCCCAGCCAATTACGGTGCCTCCCCACATTGACAGTAAATCTTCCCCACTCAGTTCACTAACGCACACACAACTCTTCCCTGGAAACACCCTTTCAGACAATCCAGAACAATGGTTTGCCAGCCATCTAGGCATCCTTCCTTCAACCCAGTCATATTTGCATCTATAATTAACTGTTACAGACACCAAACCCACATTTCATCAAGCTGACTTTATCCTCCTGTTCTCAATGGACTTCAACAATGTGACTCAGGTTCCTCACAGAACTGCCAAGACTTTGACGTGTTCTTCTCAAAATGCAGCATTTTTATATTCATTCTGCTATACTCATTTCCTATTCATTTTTACCTTGGGTGCTCTTGCAGTTGATAGAAAATATGCAAACTACACAGACCATTTGCCACCACTTGAAAGGCTCCATGGTACAATGACAGTAGAGAATGTTTGGAATTCTGGGGCATTAATAAACTCTCTGAAGTGAATACTGTGGGAGTCTTAAAACTTCTGTTCCTTTCACTCTTCAGCAAGATGTTGGCTGAGAAGCAGTTCCTCAGTTATTCCCTCTATATATCTAGGGCAGTTGGTTCAGCCTGTGACAAAGAATAATGCAACTAGATCTAGGAATTAAACGCTATAGTTCTACAGAAATCAAGCAAGAAATCATTAACCAGAATTTTGTCACTACCTCACTTACTGTGTCCTTTGTATGTGTAGTGTGAGAGCAGTGCTCTGGATAACTTTTAGAGAAAACAAGGGATGTCCTGATAAAGTGGGAAGGAAAGTAAAAAAAAAAGATTTAAAAAGGCAAACTCAAGCCGCTATTTCCTCTGATTGTATATAAACACATGGAGCAGAACTGAGACATTGCAGACTTAAGTCTTCATGGATGCTTTACAGTTTAGAGACTAAAATTGGAGGAAAAAAAAGAAGCTATGGAGTCTTGCATCAAATATATTTACTATCTCTCAACTTCAAGGATCTGTAAGATTGACAACAGTTTACTAGTTACATATACTCATAGGTAAAAGGAGGAAAGTACTGTAAGCTACATGGGTCCACAAAGATACTGCACTTGGAAGCAGAGAAAGCAAGCAGGGAGTGTCAGAGGAAGGCTTTGTAGGATCAAGAAAATGAGATGCTCTTTGATTCCCACAGTAGGGTGTTATTGGTTTGTCTGAATAATCCTATGAACTGAAGAGAACCGAAACACATTATACTACCAACTGTTAAGACTACAATAATATACTATAGTATTATAATGCTGTACTATATACTGTAATACTAACTACAGTGCATTCTCACTTAATGTTGGCAAGAGGTTCTTAGAAACTGTGACTTTAAGTGAAACAATATGCTATATAATGAAACCAATGTTATCCTGCGCAAATTGATATTAATACAAGTTAAGTTTCTTTGACATACTATACGTTGTTTTGCCTAAAGTCACAATTTCCAAGAACCAATTAAGGATGTTAAGTGATAACTTATTTTACGTGTATTTTAGTAACATGTAAGATGAACTATATATATGCACACACTATTATTTCTGTACAAAACTGTATGTTGTGTACATATTACATTCATGTATCACATAACAACCTTTTGGTCAATGACAGATTCATATATGATAGTACAGTCTAAATGTGTAATAGATATCTAGATATGTGCAATCACTACATACTAGCTAAATATATGCAATCACTCTACTACGGCATAGGAATCTCTGAATATGATGCAAAAAGCATAACAAAAAAACCTAAAAAACTGAATCTATCAGCAAATAAAAAAAAAAAAGTGTACTTCATTACCAAGAGAGATTTAACCCATACAAGCAATACTGCTTTTACATCTGAAAGACAATATAATACACCATATAAATAAAATAAAGATCAAAACCCACATGATTATCCCAACAGATTCAGAAAAACTATTTGAAAAAGTTCAACACTCCTTAATAATGAAACATTCAATAAATATTCAATAGAAGAGAATTTTCTCAACCTGCTTTAAGGCATTTTTTAAAAATGCACAGCTAATTTCATATATGGTGGCCACAGGGGTGCTTTTATCACCACACCCCAGTTCCAGCTGGCTCGGGGGGGGGAGGGGGAGAGAGAGAGAGAGACCAATTGACCATTTGTCTGGGAGAAAATAAGGAAAGAGAACAAGATTCTTTTTTCTGGATAGTGCAGAGAATTATTTGTGATCTTATCTAAGACCACCAAGGTGGTACCTCTCTGAGACTGCAAAAACTACATTATTATTGGGATTGGCACCAAAGTCCCTTCAAATACCTGGAAAGCTTTCTCAAGAAGGACAGGCACAAACAAGCCCAGACTGCAAAGACTGCAATACCAAACTCTTCAATGCTCAGAAACCAGTGAACATTTACAAGTATGAAAATAATCCAGAAAAACATGACTTCACCAAACAAACAAAGTAAGACACCAGGGACCAATCCTAGAGAAATAAAGATATATGTCCTTTCAGACAGAGAATTCAAAATAGCTGTTTTGAGGAAACTCAAAGAAATTCAAGATTTCACAGAGAAAGTATTCGGAATTCTAACAGATAAATTAAATGAGATTGAGATAATTAAAAATAAACAAGTAAAATTCTAGAGTTGAAAAATGTAGTTGACATATTCAAGAATGCATCAGAGTCTCTTAATCAAGAAAAGAAAGAATTAGTGAGTTTAAAAACAGGCTATTTGAAAATACACAGTGAGAGGAAACAAAAGAAAAAAAAATAAAAACAATGAAGCGAGGCAGTTCCAAGATGACCAAACAGGAACAGCTCCAGGCTACAGCTCCCAGCATGAGTGACTCAGAAGACAGGTGATTTCTGCATTTCCAGCTGAGGTACCAGGTTCATCTCAATGGGGCATGTCAGACAGAGGGTGCAGAACTGTGGGTGCAGTCCACCAAGCAAGAGCCAAAGCAGGGTGAGGCATCGCCTCACCTGGGAAGCGCAAGGCGTAAGGGAATTCCCTTTCCTAGCCAAGGGAAACTGTGACACATAGCACCTGGAAAATTGGGTCACTCCCATCCTAATACTGTGCTTTTCCAAGGGTCTTAGCAAACAGCATACCAGGAGATTATATACCGTGCCTGGCACAGAGAATCTCATGCACATGAGGCCTCCCTGATTGCTAGCACAGCAGTCTGAGATCTAACTGCAAGGCGTGGCAAGGCTGAGGGAGGGGCGCCCGCCATTGCTGAGGCTTGAGTAGGTAAACAAAGTGGATGGCAAGCTCGAACTGGGTGGAGCCCACCTCAGCTCAAGGAGGCCTGCCTGCCTCTGTAGATTCCACCTATGGGGACAGGGCATAGCCAAACAAAAGGCAGCAGAAACCTCTGCAAATTTCAATGTCCGTGTCTGACAGCTTTGAAGAGAGCAGTGGTTCTCCCAGCACGGAGTTTGGAACCTGAGAACGGACAGACTGACTCCTCAAGTGGTTCCCTGACCCCCAAGTAGCCTAACTTGGAGGGACCCCCCAGTAGGGGCAGACTGACAACTAACACAGCTGGGTACCCCTTTGAGATGAAGCTTCCAGAGGAATGATCAGCCTGCAACATTTGCTGTTCAGCAATATTCACTCTTTGGCAGACTCTGCTGCAGATACCCAGACAAACAGGGTCTGGAGTGGACCTCTAGCAAATTCCAATAGACCTGCAGCTGAGGGTCCTGACTGTTAGAAGGAAAACTAGCAAACAGAAAGGACATTCACATCAAAACCCCATCTGTACATCACCATCATCAAAGACCAATGGTAAATAAAACCACAAGAATAGGAAAAAAACAGAGCAGAAAAGCTGAAAATTCTAAAAATCAGAGCACCTCTCCTGCTACAAAGGAATGCAGCTCCTCATGAGAAGTGGAACAAAGCTGGAAGGAGAATGACTTTGATGAGTTGAGAGAAGGCTTCAGACGATCAAACTTCTCCGAGCTTAAGGAGGAAGTTCGAATCCATGGCAAAGAAGTTAAAATCCTTGAAAAAAGATTAGACAAATGGCTAACTAGAATAACCAATGCAGAGAAGTCCTTAAAGGACCTGATGGAGCTGAAAACCATGGCACAAGAACTACATGATGAATGCACAAGTTTCAATACCAATTCAATCAACTGGAAGAAAGGATATCGGAGATGGAAGATCAAATGAATGTGGATGGAATGGATCAGATGGAAGTGTCCAAATGTATTCAGGACACTCATCTCACGTGCAGAGACACACATAGGATCAAAATAAAGGGATGGAGGAAGACTGACCAAGCAAATGGAAAACAAAAAAAGGCAGGGGTTGCAATCCTAGTCTCTGATAAAACAGACTTTAAACCAACAAAGATCAAAAGAGACAAAGAAGGCCATTACATAATGGTAAAGGGATCAATTCAACAAGAAGAGGTAACTATCCTAAATATATGTGCACCCAATACAGTAGCACCCAGATTCATAAAGCAAGCCTTTAGAGACCTACAAAGAGACTTAGACTCCCACACAATAATAATGGGAGACTTTAACACCCCACTGTCAACATTAGACAGATCAACAAGACAGAAAGTTAACAATGATATCCAGGAATTGAACTCAGCTCTGCACCAAGCAGACCTAATAGATATTTACAGAATCTCCACCCCAAATCAACACAATATACATTCTTCTGAGAACCTTGCACTTACTCCAAAATTGACCATATTGTTGGAAGTAAAGCACTCCCCAGCAAATGTAAAAGAACAGAAATTATAATAAACTGTCTCTCAGACCACAGTGCAATCAAACTAGAATTCAGGATTAAGAAATTCACTCAAAACCACTCAACTACATGGAGACTGAACAACCTGCTCCTGAATGACTACCGGGTACATAATGAAAGGAAGCCAGAAATAAACATGTTCTCTGAAACCAATGAGAACAAAGACACAACATACCAGAATCTCTGGGATACATTTAAAGCAGTGTGTAGAGGGAAATTTATAGCAGTAAACGCCCACACGAGAAAGCAGGAAAGATCTAAAATTGACATCCTAACATCACAATTAAAAGAACTAGAGAAGCAAGAGCAAACACATTCAAAAGCTAGCAGAAGGCAAGAAATAACTAAGATCAGAGCCAAAATGAAGGAGATAGAGACAAAAAAACCCTTCAAAAAATCAGTGAATCCAGGAGCTGGTTTTTTGAAAAGATCAACAAAATTGATAGACCACTAGAAATAATAACACAGAATAAAAGAGAGAAGAATCAAATGGATGCAATAAAAAATGATAAAGGGGATATCATTACCGATCCCACAGAAATAGAAACTACCAACAGAGAATACTATAAACACCTCTACACAAATAAACTAGAAACCTTAGAAGAAATTGATAAATTCCTGGACATATACACTCTCCCAAGACTAAACCAGGAAGAAATGGAATCCCTGAATAGACCAATAACAGGCTCTGAAATTCAGGCAATAAGTAATAGTCTACTAACCAAAAAAATCCAGGACCAGGCAGATTCACAGCCAAATTCAACCAGAGGTACAAGGAGGAGCTGGTACCATTCCTTCTGAAACTATTCCAATCAAGAGAAAAGGAGGGACTCCTCCCTAACTCATTTTATGAGGCCAGCATCATCCTGATACCAAAGCCTGGCAGAGACATAACAAAAAAAAAGATAATTTTAGACTAATATCCCTGACGAACATCAATGCAAAAATCCTCAATGAAATAGTGGCAAACCGAATCCAGCAGCACATCAAAAAGCTTATCTACCATGATAGAGTGGGCTTCATCCCTGGGATGCAAGCCTGGTTCAACATATGCAAATCAATAAACGTAATCCAGCATATAAACAGAACCAAAGACAAAAACCACATGATTATCTCAATAGATGCAGAAAAGGCTTTTGACAAAATTCAACAGTCCTTCATGCTAAAAACTCTCAATAAATTTGGTATTGACAGAATGTATCTCAAAATAATAAGAGCTATTTATGACAAACGTACAGCCAATATCATACTGAATGGTCAAAAGCTGGAAGCATTCCCTTTGAAAACTGGCACAAGACAGCGATGCCCTCTCTCACCACTCCTATTCAACATAGTGTTGGAAGTTCTGGCCAGGGCAATCAGGCAGGAGAAAGAAATGAAGGATATTCAATTAGGAAATGAGGAAGTCAAATTGTCCCTATTTGCAGATGACATGATAGTATATTTAGAAAACCCCATCATCTCAGCCCAAAATCTCCTTAAGCTGATAAGTAACTTCAGCAGTCTCAGGATACAAAATCAATGTGCAAAAATCACAAGCATTCTTTTACACCAATAACAGACAAACAGAGAGCCAAATCGTGAGTGAACTCCCATTCACAATTGCTACAAAGAGAATAAAATACCTAGGAATCTAACTTACAAGGGATATTAAGGACCTCTTCAAGGAAAACTACAAACCACTGCTCAATGAAACAAAAGAGGACACAAACAAATGGAAGAACATTCCCTGCTCATGGATAGGAAGAATCAATATCGTGAAAATGGCCATACTGCCCAAGGTAATTTATAGATTCAATGCCATCCCCACTAAGTTACCAATGACTTTCTTCACAGAATTGGAAAAAACTAATTTAAAGTTCATATGGAACCAAAAAAGAGCCCACATTGCCAAGACAATCCTAAGCCAAAAGAACAAAGCTGGAGGCATTATGCTACCTGACTTCAAACTATACTACCAGACTACAGTAACCAAAACAGCATGGTACTAGTGCCAAAACAGAGATATAGACCAATGGAACAGAACAGAGCCCTCAGAAATAATAATAATAATACCACACATCTACAACCATCTGATCTTTGACAAAGCTAACAAAAACAAGAAATGGGGAGAGGATTCCCTATTTAATAAATGGTACTGGGAAAACTGGCTAGCCATATGTAGAAAACTGAAACTGGACCCCTTCCTTACATCTTATACAAAAATTAATTCAAGATGGATTAGAGACTTAAATGTTAGACCTAAAACCAAAAAAACCCTAGAAGAAAACCCAGGCAATACCATTCAGGACATAGGCAAGGAGAAGGACTTCATGTCTAAAACACCAAAAGCAATGGCAACAAAAGCCAAAATTGACAAATGGGATCTAATTAAACTAAAGATCTTCTGCACAGCAAAAGAAACTACCATCAGAGTGAACAGGCGACCTACAGAATGGGAGAAAATGTTTGCAATCTACTCATCTGACAAAGGGCTAATATCCAGAACCTACAAAGAACTCAAACCAATTTACAAGATAAAAAACAAACAACCCCATCAAAAAGTGGGCAAAGGATATGAACAGACATTTCTCAAAAGAAGACATTTATACAGCCAACAGACACATGAAAAAATGCTCATCACTCGCCATCAGAGAAATGCAAATCAAAACCACAATGAGATACCATCTCACACCAGTTAGAAGGGCGATCATTAAAAAGTCAGGAAACAGATGCTGGAGAGGATGTGGAGAAATAGGAACAATTTTACACTGTTGGTGGGACTGTAAGCTAGTTCAACCATTGTGGAAAACAGTGTGGCAATTCCTCAAGGATCTAGAACTAGAAATACCATTTGACCCAGCCATGCCATTACTGGGTATATACCCAAAGGATTATAAATCTTGCTGCTATAAAGACACATGCACACGTAGGTTTATTGCAGCACTATTCACAATAGCAAAGACTTGGAACCAACCCAAATGTCCATCAATGATAGACTAAGTTAAGAAAATGTGACACATATACACCATGGAATACTATGCAGCCATAAAAAAAGATGAGTTCATGTCCTTTGTAGGGACATGGATGCAGCTGGAAACCATCATTCTCAGTAAACTATTGCAAGAACAGAAAACCAAACACTGAATGTTCTCACTCATAGGTGGGAACTGAACAATGAGAACGCTTGGACACAGGAAGGGGAACATCACACACCGTGGCCTGTTGTGGGGTAGGGGGAGGGGGGAGGGATAGCATTAGGAGATATCCCTAATGTAAATGACGAGTTAATGGGTTCTGTACACTAACATGGCACATGTATACATATGTAGCAAACCTGCACATTTTGCACATGTACCCTAGAACTTAAAGTATTAAAAAAAAAAATGAAGCATGGCGATAAGATCTAGAAAATAGCCTGAAAAGGACAAATATAAGAGTTATTGGCCTTATGGAGAATGAAGAAAAAGAGTAGGGGAGAAAAGCTTATTCAAAGAAATAATGTCAGAAAACTTCCCAAACTTCCCAGATGAGAACACGTGGACATAGGAAGGGGAGTATCACACACAGTGGCCTATTGATAGTGGAGGGCAAGGGGAGGTGGAGCATTAGGACAAATACCTAATGCAAGCAGGGCTTAAAACCTAGATGATGTATTGATAGGTACAGCAAACCACAATGGCACATGTATACCTGTGTAACAAACCTGCACATTCTACACATGTATCCCAGAATTCAAGGTAAAAAAAAAAGAAAAAAGTCCTCACAGCATAAGAAAAATCAACAAAGTTAAGAGATAATCCATAGAAAGGCTGTATTAGTCCATTTTCACACTGTTGATAAAGACATACCCAAAATTGGGTAATTTCTAAAGAAAAAGAGGTTTAATGGACTCAAAGTTCCATGTGGCTGGGGAGGCTTCACTATCATGATGGAAGGTGAAAGGCATGTATTACATGGTGGCAGACAAGACAGAATGAGAGCCAAGAAAAAGGGGTTTTCCCTTATAATACCAAAGGATCTCATGAGACTTATTCATTACCACAAGAACGTTATGGGAAAACTGCTCCCGTGATTCAATTATCTCCCACCAGGTCCCTCCCACAACACATGGGAATTATGGAAGTTACAATTCAAGATGAGATTTGGGTGGGAACAGAGCCAAACCATATCATTCCATCCCCGGCCTCTCCCAAATCTCATGTCCTCACATTTCAAAACCAATCATGCCTTCCCCAAAGTCTTTTTTTTTTTTAATTTTATTTATTTTATTTTTTTATTTTGTGAGAGAGGATCTCATTCTGTTGCCCAGACTGGAGTGTAGTGGCACAATCTTGACTCACTGTAACCTCTGCCTCCTGGGTTCAAGTGATTTTCCTGCCTCAGACTCCTGAGTAGCTGGAATTACAGGCATGCACCACCATGCTCATCTAATTTTTTGTATTTTTAGTAGAGACAAGGTTTCACCATGTTGGCCAGGCTGGTCTCAAACTCCTAATCTCAAGTGATCCACCCACCTTGGCCTCCCAAAGTGCTGGGATTACAGGCATGAGCCACTGTGCCCAGCCCCCCAAAGTCTTAACTCAGTTCAGCACTAACTCAAAAGTCCACAGTCCAAAGTCTCATTCAAGACAAGGTAAGTCCCTTCTGCCTATGAGCCTGTAAAATCAAAAGCAGGTTACTTCCTAGATACAATGTGGGGTATAGGCATTGTTTAAATACACCCATTCCAAATAGAAAAAAAATGGCCAAAATGAAGGATCTAAAGACCACATGCAAGTCCAAAATCCAGCAGGGCAGTCAAATCTTAAAGCTCCAAAATAATCTGACTTCATCTCTCGTGTCCAGGTCATACCAATGCAAGAGGTAGGTTTGCATAGTTTTGGACAGCTCCACCCCTATGGCAGGGTACTGCCTCCTCCTGGCTGCCTGAATGGGCTGGCATTGAGTGTTTGCAGCTTCTCCCAGTACACAGTGCAAGCTGTCAGTGGGAATACCATTCTGGGTTGCACAGGATGGTAGCCCTATTCTCACAGCTCCACTAGGCAGTGCCCCAGTGGGGACCCTGTGGAGGGGCTTCAACCCCACATTTCCATTCCTCACTGCCCTAGCAGAGGTTCTCCATGAGGGCCCCATCCCTGCAGCAAACTTCTGCCTGAACATCCAGGCATTTCCATACATCCTCTGAAACCTATGCAGAGGTTCCGAAACCTTAATTCTTTACTTTTGTGCACCCGCAGGGTCAACACCACATGGAAGCTGACAAAGTATGAGACTTGAACCCTCTGAAGCCACAGCTGCAGCTGTACCTTGGTCCCTTTTAGCCATGGCTGAGTGGCTGGGACTCAGGGCACCAAGTTCCTAAGCTGCACATGGCAGGGGGGCCATGGGCCTGGTAAACAAAATGCAGCTGACTTGAATTTTTCCTCACAAAATGGGTTTCCCTTTGTCACATCATCAGGCTGCAATATTTTCCAAACTTTTACGCTGTTTCCCTTTTAAAACCCAATGCTTTTAACAGCATGCAAGTCACCTCTTGAATGCTTTGCTGTTTAATAATTTCTTCCACTAGATACCCTAAATCATCTCCCTCAAGTTCAAAGTTCCACAAATCTCTAGGGCAGAGGCAAAATGCCGCCAGTCTCTTTGCTAAAACATAGCAAGAGTTCCCTTTACTCCAGTTCCCAACAAGTTCCTCATCTCCACCGGAGACCACCTCAGCTTGGATTTCATTGTCCATATCATTATCAGCATTTTGGTCAAAGTAATTCAATGAGTCTCCAGAATATTTCAATCTTTCCCACATTTTCCTGTCTCCTTCTGAGCCCTCCAAACTGTTCCAACCTCTGCCTGTTACCTGGTTCCAAAGTCTCTTCCACATTTTTGGGTATCTTTCCAGAAGTGCCCTACTTTACTGATACTAATTATTGTACTAATCTATTTTCACACTGTTGATAAAGAAATATCTGAGACTGTGTAATTTATAAAGAAAAAGAGGTTTAATGAATTCACAGTTCCACATGGCTGGGGAGGCCTCACAATCATGGCAGAAAGTGAAAGGCACATCTTACGTGGTGGCAGACAAGAGAGAATGAGAGCCAAGAGAAAGGGGTTTCCCCCTATAAAACTCTCAGATCTTGTGAGATTTATTCACTACCATCAGAACAGTATGGGGAAAACCAACACCATGATTCAATTATCTCCCACTAGTTCCCTCCCACAACAGGTGGGAATTATGGGAGCTACAATTCAAGACGAGATTTGGGTGGGGTCACAGAGAAACCGTATCAATGGGATAGCATATTTGCAAACTACTCATCTGACAAGGGATTAATAACCAGAATATATAAGGAGCTCAAATAACTCTATAGAAAAAAATCTAATAATCCAATTTAAAAATGGGCAAAAGATTTGAATAGACATTTCTCAAAAGAAGACAAACACATGGCAAAAAGGCAGATGAAAAGGTGCTGAATGCCACTGATTATCAGAGAAATGCAAATCAAAACTACAATGAAACGTCATCTCACCCCAGTGAAAATGGCTTTTATCCAAAAATACGGCAATAACAAATGCTGGAGGATGTGAGAAAAGGGAACCCTCACACACTGTTGCTGGGAATGTAAATTAGTATGACCACTATTGAGAACAGTTTGAAGGATCCTCAAAAAACTAAAAATTGAGCTATCATATGATCCAGCAATCCCACTGCTGGGTATATGCCCAAAAGAAAGGAAATCAGTATATTGAAGAAATATCTGCACGTCTATGTTTGCTGCAGCATTGTTCACAGTAGACAAGATTTGGAAGCAACCTAAATGTCCACCAACAGATGAACAAGGAAAATGTGGTACTATTCAGCCATAAAAAAAGAATGAGATCCTGTCATTTGCAACAACATGGATGGAAATAGAGGTTATTGTGTTCAGTAAAATAAGCCAGGCACAGAAAGAAAACATTGCATGTTCTCACTTGTTTTGGGGATCTAGAGATCAAAACAATTGAACTCATGGAGACAGAGAGTAAAAGGATGGTTACTAGAGGATGGGAAGGGTAGTGGGGCTATGGGGAGGGAGGTGAGAATGGTAAATGGGTACAACAAAAAATAGAAAGAATGAATAAGACCTATTACTTGAGAGCTCAACAGGGTAATTATAATCAAAATGATTTAATTGTACATTTTAAAATAACTAAAAATTATAATTGCATTATTTGCAATATAAAGGATAAATGTTCCATTTTCCATGGTGCAATGATTATGCATTGCATGCCTGTATCAAAATATCTCATGTACCCCATAAATATATATAACTACTATATACCCACAAAAATTAAAAATTAAAATTTTTTAAAAAGTGAGTCACGGACAAAACACCATATATTTATGTCATGTAATATTTTATTTATGTTGTGAATTTTCACAAGCATTATACAATAATTATTTTGCATCAGGCTTTCCATATTACGTGTAGGATTTCTTTCCAGTAGAAGTTTCACATGACTTTTAAAGTAATTGTTAAAAGCGGTAACTTCTCTGTACTTTTTTATTTTTTGAGACAGAGCCTCACTCTGTTGCCCAGGCTGGAGCGCAGTGGTGCCATCTTGGCTCACTGCAAGCTCCGCCTCCCGGGTTCACACCACTTTTCTGTATTTTCTACACTATTAGTGCTTTAATCCAGTATACATTCTTGTATTTATAAAATTTTCTTCAGTGTCTGTTACCATGTGTCTTTGTGTATATATGAGAAATGAAAACATTCCCACATTCCATACATTCATAGAGTCTTCCTCCAGAATAAGTATGCCATCAAGTGAAAATGGAACAACTAAAGGCCTCACCATGCTTCTTACATTCATAAAGCTTTTCTTCCACGTGAGCTCTTCTGTATTTTCAAAAAGAACTGGGAAAACTAAAGGCTTAGCCACATTTCTTACAATCATAGGGTTTTTCTCCAGTGTGATTCTATTCAATTCTTTTGACCTCAAGAGTCTTTGAATGGAAAAGGACACTAGATCATTTGATCCTTTTTTTTACAATTGAGACTAACAAATCTCAGATAGTAAAGTGGCTAGTTGATGATTTTCCTATATCTTCTGCCACTGTGTCACAAGGTAAATGGCCAATAGATTGACGACTTCAGAGAAGTCAAAAGAGAGATGTACGACATGAGAAAAACAAAGTTCGAACTGGCTATTGGATATAGGGTCACTAATACGCTTTTTTTTTTTTTTTTTACAGAGAGAATGTTGAAAAGAATATTCAATTTTGTTTGAAAAGTTGTAGAGTAGGGCACTAGTGAATTACTCAGTATCATCTGTTTTCATTTTTGACAACACAATTTTTACGGTAAAGATTTCAATATAATCACCAAACAACAGGATCCATCTATGTGACAGCATCATATATTTGGTCAATTTTTATCCTGCCAGCTTGTAGAGGGGCCACAGACATGTCCCAGGTCATAATGAGGGTTAGTGGCAGATATCAAACGAACAGTAGTAACAAACATATAAAGAAGTGAAATTTTGCCTGAAACAGAACCTGCTATGATATATGTTCTGATAATGTGAAAAGGACCAAGATAACTAGGGCGGGGAGAGGGTGAGAGGATAATCCCCAGGGGGCTAGGACTAATTCATCCCTGTGATCTCTCTTGTGCCTACCATAACGGTTAGCCCGAAGTAGACACACAGAAATGTCATTTTTTCATTGGCTTGAATCTGACCAACTAAAATCAAGAGTTGTTTGCTGATGGCTCTGCTGCAGCTGTGAAGAAATAAAAGCAGGGAATTCCAACAGAAATTATTATGCAGTGTTTACATAGTTTTCCCAGAAAAACCACTATGACTTTCAAAGGCATAATAACTCAATAAATTTTCCAGAAGAAACAAGAATGAAAATGAGGATCATGTGGATAGAACTTATGTAATTCTAAACAAGGCAGTTAACCTTTTGGGAAAACAGTTTTGATTTTGGATTAAGAAGGTCATGAATATGTCTCTCCCACATTGAATATTATAATGCCAAACAACTTTTTCACGTGTTAGTGGACATTTTTTAAAAATGACAACAGAATATTTCCTGGGCTTCTATATTTTAAATCCTTGGAGAACAGAGTGGTTCTATTTTGAGAAAATACCACATTGATAACCCTGAACTCTTCTGGATGTGGAATTCACAGAATGTTAAATATGAGATAAGTTTAACTCTGTGGAGAAAGTTACACTGAAACTTTAGCATGAACTATCACTTCTCAGGGTGTCTATGAGAAAAGTATTCGCAACAACAGTTCAACACTATGACCTCATAACTATCAATTTAGTTTGCATATAGGTGCCCCTGGTGGCTCATATCTGTGTTACATAATTCACTATTCTTTACCTCTTGAAAAGCTCATGTTGAAGTACAGCATTTGGCATGTGAGTAAAAATAACACAATCTGCTACATGTCATAATAAAACAAATGGTTTTATAAGACGTGCTCAGGTAGCACCCAGGGAGAAAGGTGTCTCTCTGCTTCAAAGGGTCATCCCACTATTTCAGCTGTCAAAGCATGGATACCTGGAGCCAAAGAAAGGAAGAAAAGTGTAATATTAGTTCACTATATTAATACGGTTTTTTAAATACCTGTTGGATCTGAAAAGAAAACTGAGAGGTCAATGGAAAGAGGCAGAGCAATGTAACAGAAGACCTTAGCATTTAGAGCAAACCCTGAATTATATCTGAGGTCTTGGCTCTGTTACTTACTGGATATGTGGCTTAGAGTGGCTAACTATAGGCTCTGTTGCCTACCTACTCTCAAAAGGAGAAATATCTACTTCACTTGACTGCTGAAAAGAATTTAGAGGAAATAATTCAGCATATAATCTATCATGGGTCCTAACTCAGCAACTGGTAAGGAGATTGGTTCCATTTAAATATAACTTTGGGAAGCATCGATGAGAATAAGAACACAGATCCACTGATGTTTTTCTATACTGTTATTTTCTTCTAAATCTTCCTGTAATTTTTGCACTGAATATTCCAGTATAGACCTTTGGGAAAAAAATAAAAAGAAGGACAGACCCCATGAAAAATAGGTAGCAGACTCAAAACCAACTCCTTCAGCACATAATCATTTACAACCTCAGTTGCAACTTTCAGAAAAGTTAAGCATTGACTGTCTCATAGTGAGGTGTGCGCCTAAAAGTCCTAAAAAGAAAAACTAATAACAGAAAATATATATAATAAGTGTTAGCTTAACCATCAAGCTTAAGGAATGAACAACTGTCAAAAAAGTTAAATTTAGGGTGATATAACTAAGATGTTATTCTGTGGCACTTGATATGAAAGAAATACAAACCAGAACCAGCTTACTACCCAGAATATGACACTACATAGAAACACACACACATAAATCAAGGTTTGCAAATCTCTTGAGATTCGCATAAAAGTAAATATCAAAGGAAGATGGTTCTTGATATGGCATCAGGATATAGCCCAACAAACTTGAGGAAACTTTAACCCATAAAACTCTAGTTTTATAAAATAAATCTGAAAATAAATGAGCACCCAAAAATTTGCACTATGATTAATAAGGGCTTAGCAGTGTTCTTTTTCTGGAATTTAAAATCCTGTATCTAAAGCTAATGAAAGTGGTAGAATTCAGAGTCCAGAATGAAAGTCAAGCCTCATACCTGGGAGAAGCCTGTATTTCATTTATTTGAAGGAAAGACTTGAGGGCTATAAACCTCAGGCACTGTCTCTTCATCTCCCTCAAGAATATATTTTAACATACCTTTTGATATAAAATACTACATGACCTTAAATAGCAGCCTTTTGGGGGGATTAGGACTAATTGGGCTTTTAACTGAATGTTGCTGTGAAACTGATGGCCTTGCTATCAGCAGGGAGCTGGCTATTTTTAATACAAACACAGAGAAAACGCAATGACAGATATGAAAAAATCTTTAAGCAAATAGACCTTAGAATGTTTAATGTTTGTAAGTTTATAAGTCTGCAGGTTTCTTTGGTTTTGTTTTTACGTAACAATATCTAATGTTAACTTCAGAAGCTGACTTGTGGGAAGGGACAGGAAAGGTAGTCTCTAAATGATTAAACAACTTCATCCATGAAGCATGAGGTTTAACCAGCAAGGCTTTGAGTAGATACTTTTCTTCTCTTCCTTAGATTCTTCATTTTTAAATGGGGAGATATCCCTAAAAGATATGTAAATTCCATTATGGCACAGGGTCCCCAGCCTCTTAGGGGCCTGTTAGAAACTGGGCTGTACAGCAGGAAGTGAGAGGCTGGCAAGCAAACGAAGCATCATTTGTATTTACAGCTACTCCCATTGCTCACATTATTGCCTGAGTTGGCAGCATTAGATTCTCATAGAAGTGCAAACCCTATTGTGAACTACACATATGAGGGATCTAGGTTGCATGCTCCTTATGAGAATCTAATGCTTGATGATTTGTCACTGTCTCCCATCACCCCAGATGGCAGAGATCAGTGACAGATATCATCAAGCATTACATATTGCAATGTAATAATAATGGAAATAAAGAGTACAATAAATGTAATGCACTTAAATCATCCCCAAACCATCCCCCATCCTGTTCATGGAAAAATTGTCTTCCACAAAACCAATCCTTGGTACCAAAAAGGTTTGTGACCCATGACTTATGGTATTGGGAATCCTAATTATTTCATTTCTCTATCTCTAAAAACTATTTACTTATTTGTTTTTTACAAATATTTTTACATTTATTACAAACTCTATAAATATTTATTAAGTACCTAATATGTTCCAGTCACATAAATACTGGAGATAATGCCATGACCAAAACAGCAAAAATCTCCTCTGCCTTGAAATTAATATTCTACTGGGAATAAAAAATATAAACAAAAGCAAGTCAGAGGATGATAAATTTAAAACAAGGAAGAAGGAATAACTTCAGTAGGGTAAGACATGAACATTTTAAATAGAAAACTTCACTAAAAAGATGACATTTAACCAAAGAGCTGAAGGAAGTAGGAGGCGAGGCATGTGGAAATCTGGGAGAAAAACATGCCAGGGAAGGCAAGTGCAAACGGCCTGAGACAAGAGCAAGCATGTACATCTTCCAGAAACCACTAGGAGCCCAGTGTGAGTGGGGTGGAATGAGCAAGGAGATCAGTAGAAGGTGAGATTACAGCGGTAATAGGAGAGACAGCTGAGGATTTAAGTCCTTGGAGGTCATTCTATGAATGCTGTGTTTAACTCTGAGAGATGGGAAGCCATGAGCAGCAGGTGTAACATGACCTGCCTCCCTTTGGCTGCTGTGCTAAGACAGATCGCAATGGGCACAAGGTGGGTAGAGGAAACATTAGAGGATGGCTCGGACGAGGATTGTGACAGTGTGGCTGGTAAGTGGTCAGATTCTGAATATATCAAGAAAGTATTACCAACAAGATTTGCTATTGGATTGGATGTGGGTGTAAGAGACAGAAGTCATAGATTATTTCAACATGCTTGGCTGTAGGAATTGGAAGTATGTTAATAGAAAGACCAGAACCAGGCCGTCAGGCTTTGCAGTCCAACTCTGCCACTGTGACACTAGGCAAGTAAGCATTTCCCTCTACCCTGCATTGCAAAATAGAAGTAATAATGATATTCAACCTCACATGGTGTTGAGGATTATGTGAGTGAATACACAAAACAAATTATTAAAATAGTACCTGGCACATAGCCCCATGTAAATGTTTGCTATCATTATTACCATGATATTGGGAAAAATTATAGGGACCAGATTTGGGAAAAGAAGTTCAGGATTTAGTCTGAGGGCACGTGAGGTTTGAGACAAGATTCCTACCTGCAACCCAAGTGGGGACGTTGGGCAGTCAGATTCACATATATATGAATCTATAGGTTAAGTATCATCAATGTATAGAAGCAACTGAAAACATAATACTGGATTAGATAACAAAGAGAAGAGTTCTAAAAATATTGCCCTGGGGAACATGAAGGGAGACAGAATATAACAATGTCCTTGAAGCCAAATAAATCAATCATTTCAAGGAGAAGGCAGTGATCAGCTCAACCAAAGGTTCCTGATTGCTCAAATAAGAAAAAGACTGAGAATTTTCTATTGGATTTAGCCAGGCAGAGGTTCTCAATCAAGAGCTTTCTCATAGAGTGGTAAGGGTGAGGACTAGAAGGAAGAATTGGAAATAATAAGCAAAGTCAAGTCTTCTTAAAAGTTTTGCTCTGGAAGGCAATAAATAAATATAGTATTACTTGAAAAATGAGATCAAGAAACATTATATTAATGTGGGGGAAATGGCAGCATATTTGTATGCTGATAGGAATGGTGTAATAGAGAGGAAAAAATTAGGCCGGGCGCGGTGGCTCAAGCCTGTAATCCCAGCACTTTGGGAGGCCGAGACGGGCGGATCACAAAGTCAGGAGATCGAGACCATCCTGGCTAACCCGGTGAAACCCCGTCTCTACTAAAAAATACAAAAAACTAGCCGGGCGAGGTGGCGGGAGCCTGTAGTCCCAGCTACTCTGGAGGCTGAGGCAGGAGAATGGCGTGAACCCGGGAGGCGGAGCTTGCAGTGAGCTGAGATCCGGCCACTGCACTCCAGCCTGGGCGACAGAGCGAGACTCCGTCTCAAAAAAAAAAAAAAAAAAAAAAGAGAGGAAAAAATTAATGATGCAGGAGAGAAAGGAGACAAAGATAAATTATTCTCATCCTGCCCCTCGCAACTAGGCAGACAGGAAAGGTGGGTCACGGGAAGCTTCAGTGTGATTTGAGGTACTCAAGGCTGGGGATCCCCAAGCTCCCCAGAAGTACAAAGGT
Organism: Theropithecus gelada; assembly: GCF_003255815.1. Lineage (NCBI taxonomy): Eukaryota > Metazoa > Chordata > Mammalia > Primates > Cercopithecidae > Theropithecus > Theropithecus gelada. The sequence goes on along the minus strand of NC_037682.1, from coordinate 97,982,657 downwards.
GAGAATGGATTTTCCTGCCACTACAGGAAGAACTACTTATTACTTATGCTTTCTGGGCAATTGGGAAAATACTGTTGACCCAGCCCATTCCTCTCTGGTTTAGAGAAAGAAAGCCATTGGAGAACGGAAGCCTCAGGCAGCCAATATGTCTTCCTCTGCAGAGTATTGGCCTTTCCTCACTGAAAACTCAATACACAGTTCCTCCCAAGTGCTAAGAGACTTTACTAGAATCAGATCATCTAACCCTCTGTACCAATGAGGAGTGTATCACAATTATTTATGTTTTAGAAATGCAGGAACTAGGATCTTCTGTAGACAAATAAACTGCTCAGGAGATTTGAACTGAGATCTGACTTCAGAGCCTGAGCACTTCCTCTTCAGTCTACCTGCTTCACTATCTAACCCCTTCCATGCATGTCTTACTCAAGGACAGACAGCAGTTGCAGAAAGAGAACCAAATCTGAAACTCACTTCTCTTCCCCTGAAGAAAAATAATTCAAGATTTCCTTGAATGGAAAAAGCGAGTGCTGAAATGGATTCACATGTTTATATAACACCGGGACATAATTTTACTCTGTCATTAACTAGTCTTATGAACACTGATAAAGGTACATTTCATGACACCTTCAAAATGCTACTTGCCTGCCTTACAATTACTTGCCATCATCTCAGAAGCTTGAAAGTTCAATAGTTAATTAATGTGAAAATCATCACAGAGCCCCAGAACTGCACAGTATTTTCCAAGGAACACTCACAAAGCCTAGGTTTGCACCTAGTGTCAAAAGTCTAACATTAGACTGGGTAAGTGGGAATCTGATCGAGAAAGTCCCATACTCCCAGAGAACCTAGGAGCCAGGGACCCTGAATTCTTCCTTTAAGAGTAGCATCAGATCCTTCTCCTAAATATCTCTCCTTTTCTTTTTAATAAGAGGAACACAAAACTGGATCAATCAGTTAAGACTTATTGAGTCCCTGCTGTGTGCTGTTCTAGACAAGACAGGTACATATTCTGCCCTTCTTCGTGTAACTTGAATCAAGAGACACAATTTCTCGAATTTCATTTTCTCCTTCTGCAACATGAAAATTTGACTTAAAAAGTTTTCTAATATTTCAAAAGCTGTGTTCCTTTTCTAACTCTCACATTAGCCAGCACAGAGAAGGCACACAGAGATACTCCTAACATGCCAGTTGCATTAGGTGGGCTGAACCCTAGACACCAAAGAGTAAGTGGCCTCAGGTAAATTTATTTCCTCTCTCAACTACTTTTCCTTGTAATATTGGAATAATAGTAGCTCCCTGAAAGGACTGGTGAAAATTAAATGATATGAATAATATAAAACACCTGTTTGATTGTAATGTGCTTTATGTTCTTCAAGTTAAAGGTGGATTAATTTTAAGTTACTTTCAAATCCTTTATTTCTAGTTCTACAGAAACCATCATGTTTTCTTAGGGCCAAGGGAGTCAGATCTTTCCATTAACATCTAACCTCTTGGGAATTTTCCAGAACCCTTTTATCTGCCCCATCACAAAGGACCGTATATTAAGCACTCTAACTTCATCATCTCTCAAATGAGCTAACAGAAAGTTCAATGAATTGTATATTGTCTATTTAATGACTAATCTGGCAACCCTAATGTGGCATGAAAATGACTCCTGTTAGAAACAAAATGAAAAAAAATCAAAATTTCAGACACTTTATCAGTTTTGACTATCTTTTTATAGGGCAAACTTTGGATGTGAAGAAAATTATGCTCTATGTCTACGTTTGCTTATAATTTACCTTGAAGAAGATTGAACTTTGCCACTATATCTGTCCTTATATGGCCGCTTACAGAGATATTTACCTGTTTCATCTCATTTAATTTTCAGAAAGGGAAAAAAATTATTATCCACATTTTACCATTGTAGAAAATGAAATTCAGATAAATAAGGTAATATGTATGTCACATGGCTAGCTTATTGTGTAACAGAGATTCAATCCCTTGATGTCATAGTTTATTACTAGTCCTTTTTACTATACCGGGTAACCGATTTCTGAAGACCTTTGATGTTCTCACCACCTCATTCACCATGTTCTTATGGTATGTTGTATCTGACAACATTACACGAATTTGATGAATTATTTATTCACCAAATAACTATTTTTCCTCTCTTATTAGGTGCTTTCCTAAGATTAGGACTGTAATAACCATAAACAGACACAATTGCAAAAATAAATGTGAGGTTGGAACTGTCGTTAGTGTCATGAAGAAGTATATGATGCTGCTCACACATAATGGGAGGATTTTATCTAGTCTGGGGCATAGAATCAGAAAAGACTTCCTGAAAAAGAGGTAACTGAGCTAAAATCTAAAATCTAACTAGCAGCAAACCAGGCACTAGAAGAGTGTTCCAGGCAGAGGAAATGGCATGCACAAGGACAGTGGAAGGAGAGGAGAAGAGTCACAAAGAACTGGGAACAGATCAGGGAAGCCAGAGCAGAAACCAGCGTGGGAGAGGGGTGGTATAATGTGAGAAGAGACAACACACAACAGGGATTTTTAGAAATAGATTTTATTTTTTACAGCAGGTTTACAGCAAAATTAAGAGGAAAGTTCAGAGATTTCCCATATACCCCCTACCCTGACACATGCATAGCCTCCCCCATTATCAACATCCCTTACCAGAGTGGTACATTTTTTGCAATTAATGAACCAACATTGACATGTTATCACCCAAAGTCCATAGTTTACATTGGGGTTCACTCCTGGTGTTGTAACTATATGGATTTTAATCACTATTATGAAAAATGATTTCTCTCTTTCTTTTGTTGATTTAACATATATTGATAAAGCACTCATCATATACCAGGCACTGGACAGCCAGTAATGACAGATAGCCCCTGCACTCACGCACTTTGAGTTTTCACCAGAATACATGAAATAGGTCACTGAAATTCAATTCTATGACAATTTCAGGAAGTATATCTAAGAGGGACTTCTAATCTAGACTGGAAGGTTGGGATTGCATTAGGTAGGACCTAAACATGAATGAATGTTAGCCATAAAAAGGTAGGGAAGTGTTTCATAAGCCAAGGTAACAGAGTAGAAGGTCTATAGGTAATGGACTAAACCATAGAGTAGAAGTGGGGTTTAGAAATGAGGATGGAGATGTAGTTAGAAGTCAGCATGGGTCTCATAAATTATGTTAGAGAATGTGCGATTTCTCCTAAATCACTGGAACTTTTCATCAGAGAAGAAATCAGACTAATTTATGTTTTCTCTTTGACTGTAGAATTGAAAATGGTTTGAATTGGACACCACAGAAGGTAGGGATATATATATATATGAAAGCTATTACTATAGTCAAGACATGAGGTATGGTGACCTGAATTGGAGGAGCTACAGTGGGGATAGAGAGAGACAGATGGACTCACGCCACATCCAGAAGGTAGAATAAATAGAATGTGCTCTTTTGCAGAAACTGCCTTTGTTTTAGCACATTGCCTGAAATGCCTGCAGCCCCTTCTAGTTGAAATGACTCTGCCCATAGCCTCTGCTAAAGAAACAGCCATGATTTGCAAATGTGATGTCATTACCCAGCAGGTCCAGGTCACTAGAGGAGGGGAATCTTATTGGATAAAGGCTGAGTATCTGACCCAGAGCTAGGATACAATCTGTCTTAAAGAAATTCATATTGTCTCTCCTGAGGATTAAAGTCAATAAATACAAAGAAAATAAGGCAAATCACAAAATACAATCTAACATTATGAGAAAGCCGAGCCACATGTAGAGCAACGTTAAGTTAGAACGCTAGAGTGAAAAGCCTTATATCCCAAGCTTCAGAGCTAACTTAACCCACCCTGGTCCTGGAATCCCACCTCAGCTACTGCTCTTCCTTTGGTTATCTGGCTCTTTCCAATGTCCCATGCCTGCATATTGCTACATTAAATCCCCCACTGTTCGAGAAAATCTGAGTTAGTCTCGAATTCTTGAAGCCAAGTTAGTTCAACAAAAACAGTCCATCATACATCTCTTGAGGAAAGACAAACATCCGCCATCCTCCAAAGTACTGAAACAATGCAATTTTTCTTTCAAAAACCGTTCCCATAGATAGCTCTGTTTAACTGGTAGTTCTCTTCAAGAGCATACAGGAAGATTAGATTTAATGGGAGTGACTGGTTGTTCCATATTTTAGTGAGAAATGAGTAAGAAAAGGGGACTTCCATTGTAGTTAGAGGAATTTCAATTGGATTTTTCTTTAAAAGTAATGATATTTTATGCTAGAAAGGATACATAATGAATCTTCTCTGGACGAAATAGATAGCAAATCATTTTAGAAAAGTATTAGACTTTTTAAAACTGGAGTTCAATATATGTGCTACTCTCCAGAGCTCCATGAGCCATGATAGTTGCACTTACGGTGAATGAGGATCAGCTCATCAGCTCTGATGGACACAGAGGCCCAGGTAGCCCTTCGGAAAAGGTTACAGCCTGCAGGTCTTTAGTTCATGTGGTGGGAGGGAGCTTGAAGAAAAGACACAAGATCAGCATTTAGTGTCAGAATGCCTCCACTGAAGGTTTGACTCTATGCATTGTAAGTTTCTATTTCACAATTTTTAACATAGAGATAGACAGATTTGCATGGTTACTGTATCACAGAGTTGCCATGTAGAAAGCATAATATAAACTGGACATCACTATACACTGTTCATATTTGTGATAAGAAGAGTTTTCTTACAGAATAAGGAAAGCTACTGGTGAAACTCACATACAATAGCAGTTAAAAACATAGACTTTGGGATCAGATGGGCCTAGCTTTGGGAATCCACTTGTTATAACACTAATCCCATAATATTGGACCAGTAAAACTTCAACACTCAGAGTCATCAGCTAGAAAATGGGTTAAAATGGCACCTGACTTCATAAGCCATTTAGTTTTAAATTAAATTACATGAGACCATAAAGAATTAAGCCTTCCAATTCATGCTTATTATATACTCTAAATATTTATTTTAATAGCAGCAGCAGTAGCGAGTGCTTTTTCAAATATTATTTATATACATCTCAGATCCTATAACATCTTGTATTGCCTATCCCAAGAAGTAACTCAGAATGGGCAACCTTGACTATAAATCTAATTTTTATAGCAACTAGCAATATGCTTCATTTATGTGACACAATAGTTTCCTCTTTGCTAGCAAAAGGAAACTTCCTCTTTCCTCTTTCCTAGTAAAAGAAAATGTAGTCACTTTTTCCAGCCACTAATATGTAGTTGTCATTTAGGGAGAGTGCAGGACTGGTGGGCTGTCTTGAGGAAACACATTCTCTTAACATAGTGTTCAATTTATTGTTTAGAGTCTTCTAATTTAGTTTAGAGATAAGACTGGCAAGAAGAAAACATTCTATTCTATAATAAATGAACACCTACATCCTTAGAGTCTGTAATTTTGACTCCTACTTGTTTTCATGTGTCCAGTCATTCAACAAATATTGATTGGCACTGGATTAAACACTGGCTATTTAACAGCTAGCAAGATTCACACGGTACCTGCCTTCAATAGCTAGTAGTCCACTGAGTGCAGGGTAAAATAACCAACAATTACAATACTGTGTTTTAAAAGCTATGATAGGATAAATATGTTTTATGACTACCTAGGAAGGACATTTGGCTCAGACTCATTAGGAAGCAATCCCATATGAAAACACAGGATTTGTCTCTTCTCCCTTATTAGATTATAGACAGGTCCTCTTGACAAAATCTGGCTTACTTTATTGTAGAGGACTACGTGCTCACAAACAGGGCGTTCCGGATAAGTCCTGCTCTCGCAAACGAAGCAGGGCGTTCCCCATAAGTCCTGCTCTTGCAAACCAAGCAGGGCGTTCCTTCCCTGTTTACAGGGAGGACAAAGGAGCCAGCTGCTAACAGCAGACCCTGGGGGCTTGTTTATGAGTAAACATCTTGAAAATCTAGAAAGTCAGGGTAAGGTCAGAAAAACAATAATGTGTCTTGTAACTTGGCAACATTCCACAAACGACTGTATAAAATAAAGCAGAGCGCGCCATTCGAGGCGGCCGCCATGTTTGTCTTGTCTTGTGTTGTCTTGTGTGTTCATTCCTTTGTTTAGGAAACACACGGACCCCAACACTTTATCTTTGAATTCTCTGTAGTAGCTGAATTATCACTTAGCACAAGTACTTGCCTGGGGTGTATCCAGTTGATTTTCTCAGGCTCACTCAGTATCTAGCCCAATCTTCTTATAATATCCTACAAGGTTGAAAAACTAAAAATAAGATTTCCCAGACTCCCTTACGTACATGGTTATGACTGTGACTTGGATTAGACCAGTTAGATACAATCACAATGATTTGCTTTGGAAATGGTTAAACGCAAACAGAAGCAGTACAAAAAGCATCTGATACAGGTACAGATTGTAGCAGACACATGGGTTGGAGCCAACAAGTTTGACAATGACTTCCTGGGTCATAGTCAAGGTGGTATGAACCTGAGGCCAGCAGTTTAAATAGAAGCTTCCTGACTCCCTGACTTTTCAATTGCGACAGAGATGACAGCTCTCTCAGTGGGCAAGTTCTGCAGTGTAACTCTTACTCTACAGTCATTTCTAGAGGCCCAGCCTAAGGGTTGCTTTTCCAGCACTTTGAACAATGTTGTAGCCAACTAACTCCTTATATTAAGTCCCTTTCTGCTCAAACTAGCTGGAACTATCTCTGCTATCTGAAACTGAACCTTATTGCAGCCTTTTAAGCCAAAATTAAAATTTTCGGAAACATATACTAAGCTCCATAGTCAATACATAAAGCACTATAAAGAATAATAAGGCCACCCATTGAATGTGAAAACAGCAAGAATGAGCACACAATGGCACACTTAATCAACTACATGAAGAATTGTGCTTAAGATGGTCTGAGAATGCATTTAGAGAACTGGCATGTAACAAATAGGCAGTCTAATCTATCCCATTTAAGAATGTGTTCTGGGCTGGGCGTGGTGGCTCACGCCTGTAATCCCAGCACTTTGGGAGGCCAAGGATGGTGGATCACGAGGTCAGGAGATCAAGACCATCCTGGCCAACATGGTGAAACCCCATCTCTACTAAAAATACAAAAGTTAGCCGGGCATGGTGGCATGTGTCTGTAGTCCCAGCTACTCGGGAGGCTGAGGCAGGAGAAGCACTTGAACCGGGAAAGCAGAGGTTGCAGTGAGCCAAGATTGGGCCACTGCACTCCACTCCAGCACTCCAGCCTGAGCAACAAAGCAAGACTCTGCCTCAACAAAAAAAAAAAAAGAGAATGTGTTCTGGTCATCACAGATCTAGAAAGAAGGAAGTCAATAAGCAGAAACCGGTCAGTGTGGCTTTCACATCTTAGAGATGGAGAACCAATCAACAGACAAGACAATCAGCCTCCCTTGGAAGGTGTGATTTTGTTGGTTAAGAGCACTTGCCTGGAAGATTGTCCACCTAATTCTTTTGGGTCTGTTTGTTACTGGGGGGTCCTTGCTCCCAGAGCTCCCAAGATGGTGGCAGGCCACTTCCAAAATGGAGGCGGGCCGCTTCCAAGATGGTGGTGAGCCTCCTGTTCTCTGACCTGGGGTTCTTGGCCTCACGGATTCCAAGGAATGGAATCTTAAGCCATGTGGTGTTATAGCTCTATTAGAAGCCTTCGCTCATGGAAGAGAACCATAGAACCCGGTGACTAGTGCTCAGCTCGATTAGGATGAACCCGGGCACTTAGTCGTGCAGGAACAATGGCAAGCCTTTAGCCCCATCGGGAGCGGCAATGGGCACCTTGCTGGATCAGGAGCACAGCGAACACCCTGCCAGATCCGGAGGGATGGAAGTCAGCAGCGGATCTGCGACGGTGGCAAACAGCAGTGGTGGATGGCGAGCGAAAGCTCAGCTTGAGCTGTAACAAACAGGGACCAGAAGAGAATGCAGTTGGAAGATTTTAATAGAGTGAAAACAGAGCTCCCATACAAAGGGAGGGTACCCAAAGAGGGTAGCCATTGCCGGCTCAAATGCCTGGGTTTATATCCCGATCACTGTCCCTTCTCCTGTGCTCTCAGGTAATAGATGATTGGCTATTTCTTTACCTCCTGTTTTAGCCTAATTAGTGTTTTAGAGAGCTCTCTTTACTATCTGACTGGTCAGGTGTGAGCTAAGTTGCAAGTCCCGTGTTTAAAGGTGGATGCAGTCACCTTCCCAGCTAGGCTTAGGAATTCTTAGTTGGACTAGGAAATCCAGCTAGTCCTGTCTCTCATGTTTCCAGATTATAGATTCGTAAAATATCTAGCTAGCTGCCCATCACATGGTGAGTATTTTACATACCTAAATTCACTTTCTTCTTTCACCGTAGTCTTTCTAAATCCATTGTATATATGAAAAGGCTGAGACTTATGGAATGTAAGTAATATACCCCAGGTCCCAGAGCCAAGTAGTTGGCAGAGCCAGAATTCACTGACTCTTTAATGCTACATGCAGAATCTTGAAAGGCATTTTATATTATGCAGCTTCCCACAAAAAAAATACTCAACCAGGGAGAGAATGTATTGACCAAATGATATTAATATGCAGGTCCTCTTGCCAACCAGAGTTACCCGTAAAATAATTGTGTCTGGTTGTAAAGTAGTCCCTTATGAATAGGAATACCATGATTTCTCACACCTCATCCACTTCCTCGGACCTGTTGCATCAATTTCGTACATTTTAGAGGACCAACAAAGTTAAGAACAGTCTCAGGAACATGTCAAACCTACCAAAATGTCATCTTTGGGGGCCAGCCTGAACACCAAACAAGCCTCTTAATTTATTCCTTTTCTTCTAAAGCCACAGCCTTTATCTTTCTCCTCCCTCTGTCTCCAGGAAGCTGTTGTGTTTTATGCGTCCAGCTCTTGGGTATTTACTGTAACTGCTTGACACAAATTTTTGAGCTGTTTTGGTGAAAGGCTTGCCCCCATGTTGTTCTCACATGAAAGATTTTCCAAAGGTTTTATAATTCCACAGCTCAGTCTTATCTTGAATGGTCTTTCTTAAATACAGGCTCTGTGGACAGCAGGGAGTCTTAGCAGCTGCTTTTGTGATGTAATTTCATGGTCAACAAAAAAGCAACTCTGACCCTCATAAAATTTCATCTCCATCTGTTCAATGGTATCTAAAAATCAAAAGAGATTTATTCATTTAAGCTGTGACTTCCTGTGTTTCCCACAATTCACATACCCCTAGGAAACTAGTATTTTAAGCTTCATCAGTCATTAACATCCTACTGAGACTGAGTTTATCAATTCTTCTACCTAGCGGAAGTTTTTAATAGGGACAGAAAGGGAAGCCTCAGATCATAAGGCTGTATTTAAAGCACAGAAGGACCATGGAGTATTGTATCTGTCTTTCTAGAACCCAACTCAGAGGAGAGAAGTATCAAATGCCTGATTCACCCTCTCTCCATGGTCTCTTTTTTGTTTCACTAGATCCTCTGCAATCTGGCTCCCACTGCCACCATCTGAGTGTGTTCACTGATCTGTAAGCTCCATAAGGGAAGAAATTCTGCCCATGCTTTGTCCCAACTGGGACTGCCACAAAACCCATGCTCAATGAGCATTTACAAAAAAAAAAAAAAAAAAAGGAAGAAAAGAAAATGTGGAAGAATGACCTTCCAGTGGGCACTATTCACTTCTTATGGAAACTCTCTGGAGCATTTGTTTACCATTTCCTAATTCTTGGAACCCCTCCCTTGGTGTTCATGTTTCCCCGCCTTCCTTGGGTGAAAGTGAAGAGATGATGGTGGCACATTGATGAGGAGATTGAACTCTGGAGTCAGACAGACAGGGTTTAAATCCAAGATCTTCTACTTACTAATTGTGTGACCCAGGCAGGTACTTAATTGTCCAATTTTGTTACTCCATGAAAAATATGGGAATCTGAAAAAGTTTTGCACAATCAGATTGCAATAAGGATTATGTAAAAGAATCCCTGTTAACACTACATAGTACCATATACATAGTCAGCAATCATAAATATTAGCTATGATTTTAATATGTTAAAACCCTTTGGTTGCTATTTCTCATGCTCATTCATCTGTCACTTAAATCTTTACAGATGAAAAAACTGAATATCCCTCAGGTTTCCATTCTCTTTTGCTTCTTTTGCTTTTAACTCTATCTACATCTACTCCCTGTGAATTCTCATCCAGTCTATATCCTCAATTACCCATTATATTTTAATGATAGGCCCTTTAACACTTAACTCTCATTTCTGAACCATCAACTCCTATGTGACAGATATTACTATGAATCCATCCAAATTCACTTTTTTCTACCTTTTGAGTACACTGCTAGACTACATGTTTCCCAACCTTCCTTAGAGTTTTGTATGATCGTGTGAGTAGCTTCTGTCAATGGAATATGGTGGTGATAAAAACAAGCCATCTCTAGGATTAGCACATAAAACACCTTCCAAGTGATCATTCATACTTTCTCCCCATCTACCAGTCTGTGCAGAAGATCTAGGGGAGGAGATGGACCCTTGAGAATGCTGAGGCCATTAAGATTGTGGAGCAGTGTCCCTAAATGACCCTGGGGAAGGCTACTTGCCAACCAACAACAACTGCATTGTTCTTTGCATGAGCAAGAAATTAACTTTTACTGAACTAAAATGTTGAGATATGGGAGGATGGTTACAGCAGCTAGTGGTTTATTACATACCCTTTATCTAACAGCCTCATAGACCTTTCACTTAGCTGTTCCCTCTACAAATCAAATTCAGCATGCCTAAAACTGTATTCATAATTGTTGAAATTTTTACTAAAGAAGATATTTTACTTAACCAAAATTCAGGCAAACTTCTTAACCTTTTCCTAGGCCCATCTGTGCACTTCCTTGTAAAATCCAGTGTTAAGACAGGAAACATACTGCTAAGCCAGTGTGGTACTGTGAAATTAAAACCAGCCCAACTTCTCCATGAAACTGACAGTTGTGTGTGTGTGTGTGTGTGTGTGTGTGTGTGTGTGTGTGTGTTTTTAAATAAACATAGAAATTGACCCTTACAGTCTTAAACCTTGAAACTTACTGTGTTGGGCCATTCTTGGGTCTCAGGAATACCTGAGACCAAGTAATTTATAAAGAAAAGAGATTTAATTGCAGGCTCTACAAGCATGATGTTGGCATCTGATTGGCTTCTGAGGAGGTCTCAGTGAACTTTTACTCATGACACACGGTGAAGCAGGAGTGGGCCTGTCACATGGCAAAAGCAGGAGGAAGAGGGAGAGAGACATGCCACACACTTTTAAACAACCAGATCACATGAGAACTCACTCACTATCACGAGGACAGCACCAGGCAATGAGGGATCTGCCCCCATGACTCAAACACCTCCCACCAGGACCCCCCAACATTGAGGGTTACATTTCAACATATTTGGACAGGACAGATATCCAAACCACATCATTTCATCCTTGGTCCCCCCAAATCTCATGTCCTTCTAACATTTCAAAATACAATCATACTTTCCCAAAGGTCTTAACTCATTTTAGCATTAATTCAAAAATCCTAAGTTCCAAGTAAAAAGTCCAAAGTCTCAACCAGAGATTAATCCCTTTCACCTAACAGGCTATAAAATCAAAATTAGTTATCTACTCCCAAGATGCAACTGGGATACAGGCATTGGATAAAGATTCCTGTTCCAAAAGGGAGAAATTGGCCAAAAGAAGGGGAACACAGGTCCCACACATGTCTGAACCCCAGGAAGGAAGTCATTAAATCCAAAAGCTCCAAAATAATCTACTTTGACTCCATGTGCCACACCCAGAGCACACTGCTACAAGTGGTGAGCTCCCAAGACCTTGGGCAGCTCTAACTCTGTGGACTTGCAGGGTACACAGGTGCCCTCACAGTCTGGAGTTGACTGCCAGCAGCTTTTCCAGATTCAAGGAGCAAGCTGCCAGTGGATCTACCATTCCAGGGCCTGTAGGATGGTGGCCCCTTACCACAGTTTCACTGGGCAGTGCCTCAGTGGAGACTCTCTGTGGGGTCCCCAACCCCACATTTCCTCTTAGCACTGCCTTAGTAGAGGTTCTCTATGAGGGGACCACCCCTGCAGCAGGCTTCTGCCTGGGAACTCAGGCTTTCTCATACACCCTCTGAAATTTAGATAGAGGCTGCCAAGTCTCCTTTACTCTTGCACTCTGCATGACCACAGGCTTAACACCACATGGTAGCCACTAAGGTCACCTTTCCAAGGGGCAGCCCAATCTGTACCTAGGCCCCTTTGAACTGTGTCTAGAGCTGGAACAGCTGGGTGGGGAGCAATGTCCTAAAGCTGCCTAGGGCAGCAGGGCCTTGGGCCTGGCCGCCAAAACCATTCAGTCCTCCTAGGCCTCTGGGGGTTGCTCTTAGATTTTTAAAATGCCTTCCAGGCCTTTTCCCCATTGCCTTGGCTATCAGCAATGGGCTCTCTTTTAATGATGCACATCTCCCTAGCAAGTGGTTATTCTGCAGCCTGCTTGGATTCCTTTCCTGAAATAGCTTTTTATTTGCCACATGGCTAAGCTGCAAATTTTTCAAACTTTTATGCTCTGCTTCCCCTTTAAATATAACTTCCAACTTTGAGTCATATCTTTGCTCCCACATCTGAGCATAGGCTGTTAGAAGCAGCCAGGACACTTCTTGAATGCTTTGCTGCTTAGAAATTTCTCCCACCAGATACCCAATTCATCATTCTTAAGTTCAAACTCCTGCAGATCCCCAGGGAACAAATAAAATGAAGCCAAGCTCTTTTCTTAGGTATAACACAAGTTATCTTTGCTACAGTTCCCATTAAGTTCCTCATTTTCATCTGAGACCTCCTCAGTCTGGACTTTACTGTTATTATCACTATCAATATTTTGGTCACAACAATTTAACCATTCTCTAAGAAGTTCCAAACTTTCCCTCATCTCTCTCTTCCTGTCTTCACAGCCTTCCAAACTCTTACACCCTCTACCTGTTACTCAGTTCCCAAGCTGCTTCCACACATTTAAGTATCTTTATAGCAATGCCCCACTTCTCAGTACCAGTTTTCCGTGTTAGGCCATTCTTGCACTGCTATAAAGGAATACCTGATGCTGGGTAATTTATAAAGAAAAGAGGTTTAAATGGCTCACAGTTCTTTAGGCTGTACAAGCATGGTGCTGGCATCTGCTCTGCTTCTGGAGAGACATCAAGGAGTTTTACTCATGGTAGAAGGAGAAGCGGGAGCAGACACATCACATGGCAAGAGCAGAAGCAAAATGGGGGAGGTGCCACACACTTTGAAACAGCCAGATCTCATGAGAACTCACTCACTATCACGATGACAGCACCAAGCCATCAGGTATCTTCCCTCATGACTCAAACACCTCCCACCAGGCCCCACCTTCAATATTGAGATTTACATTTCAACATGAGATTTGCGCAGGACAAATATCCAAACCATATCACTTACCTTTCTCTTATCTGAGTTTTTTCCTTAGGAAATGGACCCTCATGCCTCTCAGATAGTATCAAGGAACTAAAACTCACCAGATCACTGCATCCAGACAATGAGATGCCAGAACCCTCAATCATCATTATTGCTTCCTTATCCCTCCCTAAGTCCTGCTATCCACCACATAGCTACTACATTCATTTCCCCACTATACAAACTCCCAATTTTAGTTGGCTAGGAGAGACGGATTTGAGATTTGGGTCCTTTCTCTCTGGCTGTTGTCACTGAAATATTGCCTTTCTCCCATGGCAATACTGATTGTCCCACTGATTGGATTTCTGTGCTTTACCAAGACCCAGACCAAACCCCTGGTGTTTTGGTAACAAAATAATAAGAAATACATATTAGTCTCTGCCTCCCATTTCCTGGCACAGAGCTCTTGAAACCCTTGTAGATAATAGGGCAGTTGGAAAATAATCTGTCCTATTATTTGGTCTTTGACCTGGGTTCCTAACACAAATCTTCTAAGACATTAATAAATTCTTGAGTGATGGGAACCTCTGTTTCAGGTCCTAAATATATTGAAATTTCCTGGGTAATCAGAGCATCTTTTGTTCTAATGACAAAACACTTGGTGGGCTCCTGGATGACTTCATGATGGGTGCTGGTTGCCAGGGGAACCAATCATATAATTAGATGGTTAAAATTTTCAGTCTCACTTTTGGGGAGGAGAGAGAGGCTGAAGGTTGAGTTGATTACTAATGGTCACTCATTTAATTAATCATGTCTATGTAATAAAGCATCCATAAAAACCCAGAAGGACAGGGTTCAGGGAGTTTCTGTATTGCTGAACATGCAGAGGAGCCTGGAGAGTGGTGCACCCTGGAAGGGTGTGAAAGCTCAATGCCCCTTCCCACATACCTTGCCCTATGCATTTCTTCCATCTAGCTGTTCATCTGTATCCTTTGTAATAGCCTTTATAATAAGATAATAAAAGTGTTTCCCTGAGTCCTGTGAGCTGCTCTAGTGGATTAATCAAAGTCCAGGAGGTGACCATGGGAATCCTGATTAATATCTGGTCATTCAAGAACTGTGGGTGACAACCTACTACTGGTGATTGGTGTCTGAAGCGGGGAGCAATCCTGTGGGACTGAGCACTTAATCTTTGGTATGTGATTTTAACTCCAGGTAGACTGAATGAGGAGACACCCAGCTGGTGCCTACTGAAGAACTGCTTGGTGTGTGGGTAAAAATGCACATACATCTGGTGTCAGAAGTGTTGTTAAGTGGTGTGTGAAAGTAGGAAAAAGACGTTTTTGTTTTCTTCTGTTTCACACGTTTGTTTTTCATCCAACATACTTTGGCAAGAATTCCCCTCCCTTGATACTCACTTATCCTCAACATCCAATTGGATGCCTCATCCTCCACCATTCTTCAGGTGATGTCTGCTCACCCTGACCCAGCTTCAACAAGAATCTCATTAGGTTGGTTATGCCATAATCTCCCTAATCCCTAATGTTTCCTTTCTGTACTTTTCCATCCATTAACGTTCACCCTGCATCTTAGCTATAAATTTTCACTTGCCCATGGTGTATTCAGAGTTAAGCCCAATCTCTCTCCCGCACCGCAAAATCCCATTGCTTATCACAATGGCCTCAATACTCCTATCACAATAATCTTGAGAAAGTATTTACCATGCTTTAACAAGTATCATTGAATATGTTTTTCATTGAGATTACAGTGCCTCACTAGGTGACTAATAATGGTGAGATTATCTCCCAAAGCCTCCCATATTTTACTTCATGGGATTGCATTACTTTGGTAAATTCACCTCAGTCTGGGTCAATGTTAGTAGCTTGAGATCTGATACTTCCATCATACCAAGAATGACTAAGCTTCTCAAGGACAGAGCCTTATTAGACAAGGTTATAAGACTGACTTATGAAACCAGAATAAAAATGTATTCGTTTACAGTGAGAACTGTAACTTCCGACTACAATGGCTACTTGAATCAGCCTGACTAGCACGTTTCCTCCCATTAGAAATTAAAATTAAATCCAGAGATGCATCTGGAATCATAACATGGAACATTTATTGTGGGATTTGAGGATTCAGTAATCCTAAATCCCTAAATAGCCTGTAATAACTTGATTACATAATCTGACACCATTATTATGAGAATTGCCCTTCATTCATTCTTCTATGTTCACCAATACCTTACTCTTTCTTGAATTTTCCTTCTGTCCACTCCAAGTGTTGGAGTCTTAATTTTAGGATTTCATTATTGCACACCAAGGCTGTAACAACAGCTACTTCAACAATAGGCTTACCTACAATTTTACCTCATTCAATAAATTTTCACAAGTTCTATGCTTGTCTTTTTAACAACATGTGAAATCACATTGTTTTTTCCAGTTTAAAATTCATCCATGTTTTTAAGATGAAATTCCAAGTTCATAATGTGATTTTTAAATTTCTTTAGGAACTGTCTCCTGCCTACCATTCCAAACATTTAATTTCCTCACACTGTAGTCATGTTGAAATTTATGCAATCTTCTCTAAATAGGGCAGGATCTTTCTCACCTTCTTTCCTGGGCCAAGCTGCTTCTTTTACACATAATGACCTTTTCCGCCTTTCTTCATGGCTGACTCCTCCCCACACTATCTTAGCTACTCCTCCAATACCCTCTCTAGCACCCTACATCTTCATCTATCATAGAATGTGTGTTAGCATAACCTGATTTTTTATGTACCAATTTCTCTTCCACTATATAGTGAATTCCTGAAGGAAATGACTTTCATTTACCCTTATATTACTAAATCTTATTGCTTGATGAATATTTATACAATGAATAAATGAATGTATGAGTGGAAGGTGTTTGTCGTTTTTGATCAGTAACTCCTTTGGCTACTTCAAACATGTTATTTAATCATTGGATTGAATGTTTACAGAAAAGTAGTTATAATGCCTATTTTGTACAGGAGGAACTGAACTCAGAGGAGTTAACTAACTTTATCAAAGAATCACAGTTAGTAAACTGAAAACCAAGATTTAAACACAGGTGTGACTCTAAAAGTCAATGTGTTATCCTCTGGATCGTTATTTGTGCAATTCACTATAGTTTCAAAATGAATTCAAGTATTTGAGTATCAACTGGCCTGGAATTATCAGTAAGTTTCATGAAGAAGCAAGTACCTAGTTGGGCTGGAAAACTGGGTAGATTTTGGAAACACTGAGAATTGAAGACGAAATATTTCAGGCAAGAGAGACCTAACCAAAGCAACCCATCCCCAAATAAATTCATGGATTGTGAAAGCACAGCTATGATGTTTTCTTACTCATTTATTGAAACACAAAACTTAATTCTAGCCTTTACCTATGAAATTAATATCTGGTTTTAAATTGCATATTTTCATTTCTGAAGTTAGAAACGTAATGCAGTTGGGGTTGCAAAGAAAATGAGAATGTTTGTATTGCAGAGAAATAACTTTTAAACTATTCACTTCTAGATAAAGGGTGGAAAGAGTCAATGCTTACCACAAATCAGTTATTACATCAGTTTCCAGTGACTTCCTAGTTCCAGCTTAGGAAAGATTCTTATCAACACATCATTATATTTAATGTATTGCAAAATTTAAGCTCTGAATTACCCTAGGAAGGTTGAGGATGAAATTATTAATGTTTTAAAATGTCAAAAACTTAAACTTGAGTTCTATTCGATTGTAAGAAGTCTGGGGCTGATACTTGTTGTCTGGATTATTCTTCCTCTCGTGTACACTGCACTGAAGACAGGCTTGAAATAGCTCACTTATTCAGCTGCTCTTTCCTAAAAGCAAAGAGAGAGCTGAGAAAACAGATGCCCTCAGCAGAAGGCTGGATGAGTAAACCCACCAGGAAAAAGCTGAAGGGAATGAAGTCTAGAGGCAGGTCAACGTTTAAGAACACCTACTAACAGCGGCAAACTGGGCCAGGCATTTTTATCTGCAAGATGCCATTTAATTTTTTCAATAACATGGCTTTAAAAAGTCAAGTAATTTGTCCACAGTCTCACAGAGAGCATGATGAGCAGTAGGATTAAAACAATTTTTTGCAATTTTTTTTTTTTTTTTGCAATTTTTGTTGGAGTTTTGTAAAGGCCCTTGTTAACCCCTTATACCCTCCTTCCATCTAGGTACCAACCAGGAAAAAGTCCTATGAAATAGATGATGATCAAAATACCTTTTCAGGTATTTGTTATTGGCAAAGCTCATGTGGTAATCACAGTGGAACCTCCTACCCCACTCCAAAAACTTAAACCTTGAAAAGCTAGTGAAACAGAAGTCTCCACCCAGCAACACATGGGAAAACTGAAAAAGAACAGAGGCTTGGCTGACCTACCAGAAATAGGTCCTTCTTTATCTGCTACCTCAAGAAGGAGGAAGCAAGAATATACACTGAGCAAAGGCAGGACTGACATAAAGCAAGAGCCATGTCCTACATATTGCCCACAAACCAGAAGAATAGTCCCACCTTCGGACTTGTATGATCAACTAGGTGCCAGTCACTCCTCCCAAGCAGAGGAACAAGCGAGAGCCAAATGTCACTGCTTATATTTGAGAACAGTGGAAATCCTTCATGAAATGAGAACAAGAAGTACAGATAGCTCATAACAGTTTTCACTGTACTAATCGCCATGTATCCACCTTCTGTAGACTATTGCAAGCCTTTATAATAGAGCCTTAAGTTAACATCATGCTATGTAGATGATAGAAGCAGCATAGAACCACATAGCGTGGGGAAAAAACGATAGGAACATTCTTCATTGTGGCACTTGCATTCAAATTAACTAATTTTTCACATTTTAAAAAATTAAATGGTCTTCCCTTGAATTTCACAGCAACAATGTAACTTTATCATTGCCTACCTTGATTTTCCAGCTGCTTTTCTTCCCAAGGAGATTAGAAACAGCTTTTTATATTTTTGTGCTCCAGGGCATAATTCAGTGTTGTGAACTTCACAAAATATAGAATTGAACTAATATTATTTCCATAACATAGTTTAGAAACTATGTAAAGGCTAATATGCATGTATTCTGCTTCACCAACATCCCTCACAGCACCTAGCAGTACTGAACATGTAGGGGAAGATGAATGAACAATTTACTTAATAAATAAGAGACACAGAAACTAGAAAAAAGCTATCTTGTTCTCAAGAAAGCCTATGTTGTTTCTTCAAGGGTCTGTTGCCATTTTGGCAAATGCTTTTAAGTTCTGCATAAAGAAAACATCCTGTCTCAAGCCTAGTGTTTTAAATGTTGTTCCTGAATAGTCTAAATTCACCTGATCTGCATCTTGCCCTGCTTTCCTGAATCCTCTGACTGTCCACCTTATTGCTCTTTTATCATCTTCTCTTCTAGCTTGACGCACAGCCTTTTTCTAGTTTAATTCACCTCTGCTGAAGTATGCAAAAGCAAACTCCAAAATAATCCATTTCAAGTTCTGCCAGATCTCTGGGATCACCCCCAACTCTCTACACTTCTCACCAAGCATAATTTGACCGAGGTTTGTGACCAGAATACAGACTTTATTTTCTATGCTAAAATACAGCAACCAACATTCAATCTCCATTAACATTAATGTCTCAACTTTTTAAAAATTCTTTGTACAATTCAGTTGTCAATTATGGCATCCTTGATCCTCTAATAGTAATCATAATAATCGTGATAGTAATAAATAACCATGATGGAGCTCTATGCATTGGTTACTTTCCTAAGCTATACATGTATGATACATATCATCTATAAGATATGTGACATATTTTATATATATAAGCTTTTGAAGTTAATACTGTTATATCTGTTTTGTAGACAAGCAAACTAAAGGGCCAAAGTTTGAGTGATCTGATAAAAATTTGAGTAATTTAAATCCCCACTTCTAAGTCTAAAATCCTCCCTGACAACTTCCAAGAATTTCTAGATGCTGTACAATCTCAGAGCCACTTCGGGTACTCAGCTCCTGCTTTCTTATTTGATGTATCTGATACCTACATTTGGTACCTTATACAGACTCAATAAACAGAGTCAATCTTTCCTTCCGCTGTTAGAACAAATTAAGAAATGAAACTTGAATCTGGAGAGGTGGATGCCAAAATGTCAGTTATATCACTAATAAAGCTGATTAGAGAAGGTGTGTTTGGATCCATAACCACATATACTTATTAATTATCTGCCCCCTGCAACTTGAAATACATGAGTCCATATGTCCAGTCACTTTCATGGATAGAAAGTGACTGTTCTTTTCACATTTCCCCTGTGAGTTACTAAATGGAGGAGAAGTGAGATTGGTTCTAAGGGGGTGGGGGGGGGGGAAGCACCCAGAAGACACTAAATTCATTTATTAATTATCCTAATCTCACCAATCAGATAAGTCACTCCTCCTCCTCTAGAAAGAGTCAGAACTTATTCCAACTGAAGTTTTTCTTCCTGAAGATAGGAACTATAGGAGATAAGGGTACTCCCTAAGAGCCAGACATAAAACTCAGGCCATTCCTTTGTTTCCATTTAGTTGATTTTGTTAAAACTTTGGAAGGAAGATTAAAAACTAAATTTAAAGGACAGCAATGCTGTAGCTCCTAATTTTATATCTATTTTTTTCAAAACTATCATGAAAAAAATAAAATACTTAGATGGAAAAATGTGGTTTTAAAAAAATAATAATGATTCCTACCATATTTGTATCCAACTTTTAGTTTTAAATATTTTGTCTTATAGTTGGTTTAATTGTACATATTTGCTGTAAATACATTTGGGAAATAGACATAATAAAATCCAAAATTAAAGTAAGACCTGAAATACTGAACAAGCGTGTCTATACCCCTCCAATTGCAGGTAAGCTGGGTCAAATCCGGCTCTCCTATGTAAGTAGTATTCCTATAGCAATAGGAAACAGAACCTCAGAAAATAAGAAAAGAAAAGCACAAACCTGCACTGTATGTGGTTTAATACCTTCTTCTATTTCACATCTTAAGACAAATAAAATGAAGGTGATTCTTTCAGCAATTTAAAATAATATTTATTAAGTACTTTTATTCAAGTTGCTGAATATATAGGAAAACAAAGACTGCATCAAATTGTTGTACTGTGTGATTTTCTCAGAAAAAAAAAAAAATCCTCCGCTTTTGAAAAAAAATCTAGTAAAGTAGCTAAATTGGGACTCTGATCCCCAATCTTATTAATTCACATATGTGCTTTAATTTAAATTTTAATTTAGAATTTTTTATGGAACATTAATCTTCAAAGCACCCAGGAGAGGGGAATGAGGGTTACTAATATTCTTCTTTAGGCTCTCAGTCACAAATATTCAATAACAGCCTACTGGGTACAAAGGAAAAGAAAAAATAATGAAATAGAAAGGAAAACTATTAATTTCAATGTCTTTAAGGTAATATTAAAAATGTTTTAAAAAATATAATACAGAAATAAAAGAAACCCCTAAAAGGTAAAAGAATCTCCAAATTAAAAGGGTATACATTGTTCTAGGAAGTATTAGTAGAAACAACTAACAACAAGACACACCCTAATAAGTCGCCAAACTTTAAAATTGCAAAAGCAATTCTTCAGGCAACCAGAATGAAAAAGTAAAAGGAAAAAAATATCAGGTTAAGCACAGACTACTGGGTGGGAACATGTAAGCCCAGAAAATGATTAAAGACTGCATACACAATTTAAAATAAGAAAAATATGACTCATGAATATTATAGATGAACAAATATTTGTTCAAACTCTAAGGTAGCAGACATACATTTTCAAGCGTAAATTAAGTCAGGTAATAAGGCACCCAAGGGTTAAAACATAGACTTTCTTATTATGCTGAATCCAGTTGACTGTAATCTCCTATTTTTTAAGACAACCTGCTGTTTCAAAGTTCAGTTTGATTACATGTCACTCAGCATGAGTGACTCTGCTCTGGTTTGGTCTGGTCTCCTGGAGCCTACTGTAGAAGGCTAGTTCAAAACAATGGCTTCCCATAAACTTTGTGCAATACTACTTAGATCTCTGGATAAGAAATAATTTAATTAATTAATCTCGTGAATTAAGAATTTTTTAAAGACAAATTAACTCCAAAATACAAATAGGAAGGATTACTGAACATAAAAATAAAAATTATACAATAGAAAAAATAATTATTTAAATAAATAAAAAAGTAATAAATGAACCACAAAAGAGAAGAAATACTTTCTAGGAAGCTAAGAAATAAAATAACCCAAATACAGAAAATTAGGGTCAAGTAAAGGTAAATAACCATAGGTAAAGAGTAAATAACTGAAAGGGAATACTTTGCAAACTTCTTGCCTGAAATGTAAGCTTCTTGCTTGAAAATTTTAATGCCTGAGTAAAATAAATTATTTTTAAGAAAAACACACATTATCACAGAAATGGAAACTAGGTAGACCACTAAACGCAGAAGAAATTGAGAAAGTTGTCAAAAACCTACTCATCCAAAAAACTACTAAGCCCAGATTATTCACAGTTGAATTTTTCTAAGCCTTCAAGAAAGAGATCATTCCAAAGCTTTTCTGGTGCTTCTAAGACTAACAGAGTGGTCATTTTTCCTTTTCCCTGGGTGAGTTTGTACATGGATAGGTAACAATGCCCTGGCCAATGGGAAATAAAGAAAAAACACAGTATAGGGACAAAAATAGAGATATTTCAAATCTTCTTTACAAAGGCTACATAACACTGATTCTAAAACCTGACAATGCATGCATGCATACACACACACACACACTCATAATTATAACACCTTGATTTTAAATACTCATTAAATATTGACTTATATGTTAATATTTATTTGAAAATTATTAATATTTATTTTTGCAGGGTTCAGTGGCTCACCCCTGTAATCCCAGGCCAAGACAGATGGATCACTTGAGGTCAGGAGTTCGAGACCAGCCTGGGCAACATGGTAAAACTCTATATCTACTAAAAGTACAAAAATAGCTGGGCGTAGTGATACACACCTGTAATCCCAGCTGCTCAGGAGGCTGAGGCAGGAGAATCACTTGAACCCAGGAGGCAGAGGTTGCAATGACCCGAGATCATTCCATTGCACTCCAGACTGAGCAAACAAGAGCAAAACTCTGTTTCATAAATAAATAAATATTTATTTATTTTAAATACTAATAAAAAGATTTACAAATACAATCCACAAGTTTTCAAAATCATCTTTAATTATCAATTAGATTCATTCAAAAAATGAAGAGCTAGTTCAAAGATAGATTTTTTTACAGCAAATTGATCAATAAACTTTTCCCTAACAAAAGTCAATTGAAAAATCTTATATGACCAGCTTGATCGTTGGCAATAAGCATTTTAAAAAAAAGAAAAAAAAACCAGCAATGGCCACTGATAAATTCTGGAGAAAAATGAAGGTAGAAATTCCCTTTGAAAGACACTATGGACTATCCAACTGTAGTCACACCCTATCCCCTTCTTTCTAACAGGTACAATCCTAATTTGGTTCAGTTCTTCACCCTTCACCTACTCATCCAAAAAACTACTAAGCCCATATTATTCACAGTCGAATTATTCTAAGCCTTCAAGAAAGAGATCATTCCAAAGCTTTTTTGGTGCTTGTAAAACTAACAAGAGTGGTCATTTTTCCTTCATCCTGGATGAGTTTGTATATGGATATGTGCTCAGAGAATGTGACTATACCTTCCCTGGATTTAGAGAGTAAATATAACGATTAGTTTATATCTACCAGAGTGATCATTTTTCCTTTGCCCTGGGTGAGTTTGTACATGGATATGTAACAATGTCCTGGCCAATGAGAAGAAAAGAAAAATCCGCTGGAGAAATTTAAGAAAAATTTATCTCACTAATTAACAAAATGATGCCTGGAAGGAAGGAAACCCAACTTTCCTTACTACCAGATGCACTTGAGTCTATATGTGATACTTGAAATTACAGGCCGGATGCAGTGGCTGATGCCTGTAATCCCAGCATTTTGGGAGGCCGAGGTGGGCAGATCATGAGGTCATGAGATCGAGACCATCCTGGCCAACATGGTGAAACCTTGTCTCTACTAAAATACAAAAAATTAGCTGGGTGTGGTGATAGGCATCTGTAATCCCAGCTATTTGGGAGGCTAAGGTAGGAGAATAGCTTGAACCCAGGAGGTGGAGGTTGCAGTGAGTCAAGATCGCACCACTGCACTCCGGCCTGGCAACAGAGCAAGACTCCATCTAAAAACAAACAAACAAACACCCGAAATTACCAGGACCACCTTGCCACCATAAGGCATGACATCACCAGCATGCTGAGGATGGCAGAACAGAAAGAAAAAAGCCCTTGGATGCTTGATGACAGAGTTGAGTCACCAGATTAACTCCAGGACTCTGCCTCTCAAAGTATACAATGTGACATGAAAGCTTTACCTAATTTTTAAGCCACTTTTAGTTGAACTGTTATTTATGGCCACTGTCATAACTGATATAGTCTCTTAAAATGGTTACATAAAGTATCAAAACAAAAGCCCAAAACACTAAAAGCAATCACATTAAATTTGCAAGAAACAAAAGGATACCTGCTATTTAATACTATTTAACATCGTTTTGCAAGGATTAGCCAATGGAAATAGAAAATTATCCTTATTTGCATATAAGTAGACAACTGGAAAATTCAAAATTCTGATATATAAAACTATTAGAAAAAAAGAATGTTAATGTATTCAACTGAATAAAAATATATGTAAATAATAAGCAATTAGGCAATCATCTAAGATAAAATTATATTTACCACATCAATAAAAACAACAAACAAAATTCCTAGAAATAAAGTCAATAATGTCCTATTGATACAAAGCTATCAAGCTGCAGTAGAAAATTTTATTAATGAAATACATGCTGCTTGTTCTTTGTTTGGAAGTTCAATTCTGTATAAATGTTATATAGTCTCATTCAAAACACTAAAATAATTTTTTAAATGATAAAATTACTCTAAAGTTTAGCTGAAAGAATAAACACAAAAATATCTGAAGAAATTTCAGAAGAGTGATGAAGGAAGATTTGCCCTGTTTCATATAAAGACAGGTGCTAATGCTACAGTTGAAAGACTGTGGTGAGGAAACCAAAACTTACATATAATTGATACACAAAAAAGTTAATAATTAGACCAAAATATTTATGGAAAATTAGTAGAAAATAAATTAGCCATCTGGGTAGAGGTGGACAAATCAATGAATGACTTGTGGCCATATGGTGCACCTTTTTGGTGGTATGAGGAACCTGAATTCATGTATTAGCACATAAAAGTATGTCCCAATGAACCATAGATTTAAATGTAAGTATTGAAAATATTATTTCCAATTTAAGATCATAATGTTAATTTATAACACCTAAGCCTTCTTAAAGCAAAGAAGGCAAGAATCATTGTTACCAAACTAGAGCAGTTATTCTAAAAGCCACTATGCTTTCTGGCAGAACAGAAAGACAGAATTCACTGTGGTGAGTCAGGGTGAATGCTGACTGGCTCAGAGGACCAGGAGTAGAGCTAGACCAGGTGCTTGGAGTACAGGCAAGGCCTCCCAACCTGTGCTCAAATGGCAAAGATGGTACCAACTGGGCGAAGCCAGGTGAAGTGAATTACCACCCAGCAATGAAAGAATGTAAGCCAAGTTCAAGGAAATCACGTGTCCTTAAAAACTTATACTTTTTAAGGGTCAGAAACCTCAAGTTAGAAACTTACCCAAGCTTAGCTGAAGTCACGCCCCATGTGTTAAATGCTAAGCCCTCCTGAGACCATTTCTGGGTTCTTGGACATGTGCTGAAGAAACCTTTCTGTGACGATAAACTACAAATAAGAATCACTGAGCACCTGAGAAAAACAGTAGCACAAGAAAAAGCAAATAATGAACTCAGAACATAGAAGCATT
The DNA here is from genome assembly GCF_003255815.1 of Theropithecus gelada. Lineage (NCBI taxonomy): Eukaryota > Metazoa > Chordata > Mammalia > Primates > Cercopithecidae > Theropithecus > Theropithecus gelada. The sequence continues at coordinate 97,957,311 of NC_037682.1, read as the reverse complement.
TAAACTCAAGGAAATCAACATAATAGGGAACTCTAAAGCAGACCACAAAATAAGTATTTTTAACATTCTCTGAATTAATGAAAAAGAACAGGGAAACAAGACAGAAGGTGAATGAAAAAAGAAGTGATAATGAAATAATAAATGAGAGGTTATTTTAAAACAATTCAAAATCTTAGAAATGCATAATATTGTAACAGAAGTTTAAGCATCAATAATAGGATACATATTCAATTAAAAGCTATTGATAAATTCGTGACTTGACAGGCCAAATTGAGGCAATCTCCTATAAAGTAGTACAAAGAAAGAAAGAAAGACGTTTTTTACATGGGAGGTGAGATGCTAACAATAACTGAATAAGACCAAATGTTCCAAATAAAAATAAGATTTTCAGAAGAACAAAATAGAATAGTGGATGAGCAATATTTAAAGAAAAAGACTGGTAATTCCCCGCTATTGAAGAAGCACTATTCCTAAATATTAAAAATGATTTGGACCACTAAAAAGGATAAATTTTCAAATCTTACACAGAGATCAATTACGGTAAACCTTGAAAATGGTGAGGAATTCTAAAAACAACTAAAGAATAATAACAGATTATCTACAACGAAGATGAATCTTATTAGTATTAGCTTTTTCATCGGCATCATTAGATGTCAAGACAATTGACAAATACGTCTTCAAAATTATGAGAACAAAATAACTCACAACCTTAAATCCTATACCCATTTAATAATCATTCAAGAGTGAGGAATAAAGATATTTCAAAACTCTGAAGGATTAAAAAGTTTACCTTCCACAAGCCTCAATAAAAGAACTACAAAAGGGCATACTCAACAAGAAAAATAAATGTAGAAGAACATAGTGTAATGCAAGATTAAAATAAAAGCTGTACAATCTATGGCTAAATAGATAACAACAATGAATAAAACAACTTTCACAGGTGTAATCGCAAATTGGCATATCATTTTCAGAAATCAATCATATAGGAACTTTAGAGAACTAACCCAAAGAGAAGTGGAAGCAACCTAAAGATTTTATCTTGCTCCAAAGAAAAATGATAAACTCTGCACATTGCTGAGAAACATTTTTAGAATACCACTAATAAAAATAAAAATAAAACATGTAATTTCCAAATCATTAAAAAAAGGAAAATAAAGCAAGTAATTTATTTAAAAACTCGCCAATCTAACGGGAAAGACACAGTAAAAGAGAAAGAAGTGTGACAGTAGAGCAGAAAATAAGATGGCAGAAGGCCAAGTATGTTATTAGATACAATGCATTTTAAGGTGTTAAATACATCTTTTGAAAGAAATTATTCTTCACAGGAATTTTTTAAAAAGAACACCAAAACAAAATGACAGCAAAACAGTTGAAATTGAGATGGGAATGGTAAACTACAAATTACCAACTAGAATAACATGATTTTAAGTTTTCATAAGGAAACATTTTCGACTACCTTTTTGGAATTGAAAATTCAAGCAAGTAAAATATAGATATATATAAGAAATAAGCACAAACTACTACATAGAACTTTGCACCCAACAGTGAATGCACATTCTTTTCAAGCAAACAAGGGCCATTTATAAACACTGACCACGTACTAAATTTCAAAGGAAATCTCAATAAATCACAAACAATTGGTATCATGCAAACAGTATTCTCTGATCACAATACCAGGAAATAATAAATAAACTTCAAAAAGATAATTCCTCTCCAAATCCTATACATTTACCAAGCAGAAAATATACTGCTGTATACAGTAAGTATATTATGTATACAGTAAGTATACAGCAGTATCCTTGATTTATAAAGTATCCTTGATTTATAAAGGAAATTTATAAAGTATCCTTGATTTATAAAGGAAATCAAAATAGAAAACTATAAAAGATTTAGAACAGGATGACAACAAGTTAGTACATATCAAATGCTGTGGGACATCGCTAAAGTACTTACAGCCTTAAAGATACTCATTAGAAAGCAAGTAAGACTGAAAATAAACATGCCAAGTTTCTCATTCAATAAGCAGGAAAATTTAACATACATGCAGAGAAAATAAAAAGAAACATCTAATAAAGATGAAAGCAAAAAATAAAAAAAGAATTAAAAACAAAACAAAGCAATGGAGGTGATCAACAAAACCAATTACTGGCTGTTTAAAAAGCCAAATAAATACAAACATCTTGTAAAATTAGTTGAGGAAAAAAGTAAGGCACAAATAAACAATTTAAAGAATGCAAAAATAGAAAATAACTGCAGGTAAAGTAGAACTTTTTAAATCCTTTTAAAAATACTGTAAACAAGTTAATAAATATAAAAAATGTACCAAAAGATTATTTTCTAAGAAAAATAATTACTACAGTTTACAAAGTTTGAAAATCTGACTAGACTAATAGCCATTTTAAAAATGCAAATGATATTCAGAGTCTCCCCCTAACGAAAAAGTACCAAGCCCAGATCATTTACAGACAGTTCTATCAAACCTATGAGGAAAAAAATAATTCATATTTTATAAAAACTTTTCTAGAGTTAAGCAAAAGAAAAATGTTTCCCAGTTCATTTCGGAAGACTAGACAAACACTGATTCCAAAGCTACACAGACAAAACACAAGAAAACCACTGGTCAATCTCACTTATAAACACAGAATCAAAAATCATACTTTTTAATAAATGAAATTCAGCATGTAGAAAAAGAATAATATTAAAAGGACCTATCCCAAATATCCAAACCAGTCCAACACTTAAAACATCAATTTAATTGACATATTAATAGATCAAATGAGAAAAATTAATAATTATCTTTAAAACTTTAGATAAAAAAATCAATTTGTCTCAACCATTCAATGACATCCTTTCAGGATTTAAAGAATAAAAATCCTTTCAGAAAAAAACTTATTTAAATTGGTATCTATTAAAATCTTACAGCAAATATTAAAAGCATTCCCATAAAAGTCAGGAAGAAGATAAAGATATCCACTATCACGTCTACCATTCAACATTGCTTTGGCATAGCTAACATGTTAAGACAAGGAAAAAAAAATAAGTGTAAGGATTAGAAAGAACAAAGTAATAATTATTGTGGCTTTCATTTTTGTCTGTCCAGCACTCATCTGTTTTATGGGGAAACAGCCCACTCCAGTGTCCACAATCAGGTTCACAGGACCAGGTTCACAATCCAAATTAGAAGAGTCCTAGAACGGCAGAGTCCTAGTCACAGTCATTACTACAGAAGTGGGCACAGGAAGTAAGCCAGATTAGCTGAGCTCTTCACCAGGATTTTTTCTAGTACTGACTCCTTACCCCCCTACCCTCTAGAGCTAGAAGGAAATTACTTTTCAAGTTGCTGAAAACCTCATCCCCTTGCATGAAGAGTAAAACACATTTACACCAGGAAAGAGTGAAGCCAAGCACAGATAAGCAAAAATAAAAAGAATAATAGAAGCATCTTAAAAGTATTAATTTCCTAGTCCTAGTCCTTCTGATACAAGGTTCAAGTGGTTCCTGATAAATATATATTCTTTAGCATTCTACAGATTTTTTTTTTCCATCTCCACATTAGTCTTCATTCTTGGAAATTGGGAAATGGGAAAAACCAAATGTATCAATCCCAAGCTATGAAAATATCCAATTTTCCTACTTCCTAGCTCTTTCAATTTTGCTAACTTCTCCAAGATATTTCCATTAGTACTCATAAAGTCCTGATTAATGTTCTTTGCAATTTTCTATATTAAGGCAAACAAACATGCAAATATATTTTGGGAGGCTTTCCATGAGGGTAAGATGACTTTGAAACTAAATGAAACAAAAAGACAACTAACATTTATCATTCACTATACTCAAGGCAGTATGCTAAGCCATTAGTATATATTATCTTAATCTTCACAACAGTTCTACAAGGGAAGCATTGTTTTCCCCATTTCACCCATGAGTAAACTGGCACTCAAAAAAAAATTAAGTAAATTTCCTAATGTCATCCAATTAGTATTGAGACAGATTTTAAAACCCTGGCAAGTCTGGTTCCAAAGCTAACAATTTTTCTGACATTCCGTGGGTCTTGGAGTGAACCTACCAGAAATGTAACAAAGATAAATTAATTAATGAGAACTTAACCTCAATTCCTATTACCATTATTAGAGAAAGATGATATTATTCCTTGAGATTTTAGTATTCATCTTTTGTGTAAAGAGGTGGAAAAAGAAAAGTTATCCCAATAAGTGCAATAGAGAGGGAAGACTGAGTCTCTTTGACATTTAATCTGTATTCTGCATAGCTGGTGGCTGCTATGATACTTCTTATATCTGCTTGAGGAAATTATCCTATTTGTACCTTTGATTATGACAGAATCTAGTTCTTCCAGGGCCTCTTTGCCTCTGTTGGAAACAAATGCTCAGTGTTGCAAAGAAGAACCAGCACCGAGACAAAGGATTTCTCAGCAAGGCAAATTTACTTTTGCGGAAGGGGCTAGGGGCGCTGTGTCAGTCACGACTGTAAGAGCCCACAGAATAAAGGAGAGTAGGGGTTTTCATTTCTAACGCAGATTCGATTTCTGTGTCTTTACCCCATTGGCTGGGGTTGGACTGCATAATCTAAACTAGTCTCAATTGGCTAAACATTCAGACTTTCTTAGATAAGGTACACACATTACAGAGGAGAGAGGGAGAGAAGGAAGGGGTCACCTGTGGGGGACTAGAAAGTTAACCTATTTCTACATAAGGAAAGGAATGTGGACTGGGGCTTATCATGTCTAGGCATGTTTAGACAGGATACTGTGCAGCAAAAGTGGGGTGGGGAGTACTTGGAATTTAGAGAATAAATAATGGGGGAACTGGACAAACTTTAAGAGGAACCTAGCTGAATCTAACAATTTTCCCCTTTTGATTTTTATAATTCTCTTCAAACCTTTTTAACATGTCTTGACTTTGTTGTTCTACTAGAACTTTTAAAAGAAAAAGTTTATCTGAATAAGGCAGGAGAGAATTGAGGAAGGTTTTAGTGAGAGTCATCTCAATAAGTCTTTGTATTAAACCTTGAGCACAGGGTATGAGGCAGCATTGAACCAGAATCAGTACACTTACAACAATTGCAAGGGAGGTAAATATTGAAGTTATTAACTTTCTTCATCTACCAAACCACCTTTCCATGAGACTTGTAAAGGGGTCATCTACTGTGGAGTTTTTAATTAATTCATCTGATAGAGGCATAAGCCCTCGTAAGGCCTTTGTGATTGTCTTATCAGGGACTGTGTTAGGGATGAAAGTACAACCCTGGGCTCCAATCATGACACAAACTCCTCCTTTCTTCTGTCAGTATCATGTCTAATGTTATTCTATTTTCCCAGGCCATTTGACTGGTGGGTCCTAATTGTTTAGCTATTCTTCTAATGGCATCTCTGGTATAGTTAACAAATTGTCATCGGTTATAGTAAATGTAGTTTATCTAATCAACATTTTTAATAATAGCTACCCACCATAACAATACAGATTTAAACCCTACAGCTATTTGGTTTTGGGCTTTAAATTCATTTGGCACTCCTCATGGAATCCCGATGGCATTTATATAAACCTGAGGATCAAAGGACTTACAAGGGGTCTCTCTTGGCTTATGGCATTTTGTTTTTACTTTCTCTGGTTGATGAAATGCCAAGGCAAAAGGGATACCCAATTGAATTAGAGCACATGTTCCGCTCCAGTTACTTGGCAGAGTGTCCAGTAGGGGTCTGTCACAATACCACCAGACATCTGCTCAGGGATGACTAAAGGCAGACTGATGGGTAAGCTCTTGGAAGGGCCTAAGCTCTTTGTATCCCTTTAAGTCTCTGAGGAATGCCAAGTTTTCTCCCTGTCATGAGATATGAGGTAAACTTGACATTCGAAGGTGGAGGCTGAATGGACCTCAGGGGCTAACAGGGTGTTGAACTTCTGGGAACAGCAGAGAAACAGCTTGGCACAATCGGTCATCCCAGGCAGTGCAGTTTTGGAAGAGAGCTACCATACAGCTCATGTCCAGTTGATGGGGAGACCATCCAAGTAGTAAGGGGATGATCTGGGCCTCTGGTCTACCGTGTGCACAAGCATGACACCTTGTTTTATCATTAAGTACAGGAATAACAGGTGTTTTGTTCAAAGTTCAAATTATCGCAGGTGGGAGAGGAGGAGGGGGGGAAATAGTTGTATTTCAAAGATACTTATAGGATCTCTCTCATTATCATTGGCCCCTACACCACAGAGACTACTGAGAGTGGGACTAGGGTCAGTGGAGGTAGAGATGGTAATGGAAATGAGGATGGGGTTGCGTTGATGAGACTGGCAATCAGGGGGAGTAGTTCCTTTGGTAAAATGGAGGGAAGGCTTTAGATCAATGCAAACCCTCACTGCAGAGGTCTAACTTTGGTATTGTGTGGTCTAGAGAACATAGTCTCAACCACTATAAGGTTGTCAGGCTGTGGAAATAAAGAAATGGCATCTTGGCTGTAGATGATCACAATAGTGAGGGCTAGGGGTAACTTGGGAATTAGAGGGCCAGAGCAAAGATACTTATCTGAAAAGGCTAGTTGTCTTTGGTTTTTTAGATCCCCACAAGGTATAACCAGACAAGTATCAAAAGGAATAGTTTGGGGCGAGTCAGACCTAGTTATATTGATAACGAGATGGCTAACAATAGAGTGGGGAAAGTGGGAGAAACAATATAAAAGGTATAGGAGGGTTAAAGTTTTTTTAGCTTTCATTTGATAGGGCTTGATCTTGGAACAATGGCCCATGACTCTGAAGGTGGTGGCGTTTCTTTGACTCGGGTATGGTGAGTCCATCCTACTTTTGCAGTTCAGACTATAGATTCAGTAGTTAGAAGCACCAGGTAGGGTCCTTTCCAAGTGGGTTCAAGACATTTTTCCTTTTACCGTTTGATGAGGACATGATCTTCAGACTGATGTTGATGTACTGGAACTCCAGGGGTGGCGCCTGTGCTAGGAGACATTTGGTTTTAAGAGAAGAGAAAGTAAAAGATAGACCAAGTATATAACTTTTGAGGAACTGATCTTTTGTTTTAAATGTAGGTATGTCAGTAGTAGAATGTAAATAAGACAGTCCATATAGCATTTCATAAGGTGATAAACTGACATCTTTTCGAGGGGCAGTTTTGATTCTTAACAAGGCAATGGGGAGACATTTAGCCTAGGGTAACTGGGTTTTTAGTTCTAATTTGGTTAGATGGCTTTTTAGAGTTTGGTTCATTATTTTTACTCTTCCTGATGCCAAGGGGTGGTATTCCTATTTTATGTCTAGCACCTGGGCTAACTCTTTAATGACACGTGTAATGAAACGGGTTTTATTGTCTGAATCAATGTTTTCTATTAGTCCAAACCTGGGTATGATGTTTTCAATTAATGCCTTAACTACATAGCAGTTGCACTTGAGAAGGGGATAGTCTCTACCCAGTGAGTAAAGTGATCTATTACTACCAGTAAGTACTTTAGGTGACTGATTGGGGGCATTTCAGTGTAGTCACTTTGAACACTTTGGAATGGTCTTAGTCCTGGATCTCTTCCCCTGATGGGTGATTTTCTTAGCGCTTGCTTTTTAGTTTTTCTATCTGTAACCTGTTTGGCTAGGGTATAAATTTCAATAAACCCATAAACTCTGAGAATCACATCACATACAGTTTGGGATTCCCAGTGGCTTCCTTGATGTAGTTGAGAAAAGACCTCCCTCATGAGAGGTTTGGATAACATTTTTCTTTGGTAATATCCATTTTCCTTATGCATTTTCTTTGGCTCCTATTTTTATTAATTTTTCCTTTTCAGCAGAAGAGAAAATGGGGATTGTGGTAGGGGAAGGAAGGCAAGGAGTTAAGTGTAAGACAGGCATTTCAGAAGAAATGGCAGCTTGTTTGGCTATTTGATCTGTTAGGTTATTTCCCTGACTTTCCAGGGAAAGGCCTTTTTGGTATCTGGGGACATGGACAATACTTATTTCTTCTGGCAACTGGAGGTTATTTGTTAGTTGGGTGATTAACTCTTTGTGAACAAGGTCTTGGCCCTTACTATTAATAAGACCTCATTCAGTCCAAATTTTCTCAAATGTATGAGCAACTCTAAAGGCATACTTAGATAAGTATAGATGGTCCCCTCCTGGTTCTGTAAGCACTTTAAAGCTTGACTGAGTGAAAACACCTCACAAGTTTGAGCAGACCAATTATTAGGCAATCTTCCTGACTCTATTTCTTTAAGAGCTTTCCCATCAATTACTGAATACCCATTATGACTCTTTTTTTCAATTGCCCAGGAAGAACCATCTATAAATAAGTGCCGCCCCATCTTGAAAGGAGTCTCTCCTAGATCTGGCCGGACCTTTGTATGGTAATCAATTAAATCTAAACATGCATGCTCTCTCTTTAGGTTTGGATTCCCCATTAAAAAACCTGCTGGGTTGAGGGAATTATCAGTAGTTAATGTTAAGTCATTTTTCTCTAACAGAATAGCCTCATACTCTTAATTATTGAGTCAGTAAGCCACCTTTCTGTTTTTTGGTTTAAGATAGTTGTAACTTCGTGAGGCATACTCACTGTCAATTTCCCCCTAAAGGTTAACTTTCTATGATCTTCAGTCGATACTGCTGTAGTCATAAGGGATTAAATGCATCTGGACCATCCACAGGTGACCGGGTCTAAAGCTTCTGATAGGAAGGCCACAGGTTTCCGGCAGCCTCCATGCTTTTGGGTGAGCACTCCTAAAGCTACCCCATTACTCACATTAACAAAAAGGTAAAACGGCTTTTCTAGTGAAGGGAAGGCCAGGACAGGGGTAGTTATGAGTCTTTTAACTCCTCAACCTGATCGATTTCCTCAGAGGTCCACAGGAGATGGTCAAGTATCTACTGGGTAACTTTTTGGTATAAGAATTTACTTTTTAGTGCATATGAGTGAATTCATAAGTGGCAATATATAACCAGCCCTAAAAATTTCCAAAGTTCTTGTTTAGTTTGAGGCAAGGCTAAGGACGCCATTCTTTCAACCCATTCTGGACCTATTCTTCGCTTGTCTGTACTTATTAAGTGGCCTAAATCTTTAACTTCAGCCTCTACATACTGAAGCTTTCCTTTTGAGACCCGTAACCCCTCAAACTGAAGATAGTTAAGAATATGTGTAGAGAAGCCAGCTACTTCCTCTATGATTTTACTAGATATGAAAATATCATCCATGTACTGAAGCAGGCATAGTTGTTTTGGAACGAAAACTTTATTTAGCACTTCTTCTAAAATTTGACCAAAAGGGTTAGGTGAATCTGTGAACCCTTGGGGCAAGACTATCCATTGATACTACTGTTTCTGCCCTGAATGAGGATCCTCCCAATCAAAAACGAGTATGTTTTGACTATCTTCAGCCAGGGGGTCATGCCCAGAAAGCATCTTTTAAATCTATTACTGTGGACTGTATGGAAATTACTATATGGAAATTTGTTGAGAACGGTGTAAGGACTGGGGACAATGGGGTGGGACGCCTGGACACTGGTTAATACCTCTGAGGTCATGTACCAGTCAGTATGACCTGTCTGATTTTTTGACAAGCAGTATTGGGTGTTGTAAGGAGACATACAGGGTTCAAGATGTCCATCTTTAATGAGATTTTGAATTATAGGTTTCAACTCTACCCTGCCCTCTAGAGGATTGGGGTACTGTTTCCTTCATACTACTTCCCCAGGTTCTGTTAGCTTGATGTGTACTGTGGAAACTTGGAGTTTCCCTTGGTTTCCTTTTCTGAACCAGACATCAGGATTAATATATTTTTCATCTGTGATGGTGAGTAGGTTTAATGAGGTGAGGAATCCCTTTGGGTCAACTTGTAGGCCTATTCCTAATTTTAACATTAAATCCCTTCTTAATAAAATAGTTCCTGTTTCAGGGATTAACAAAAATTGGATATAAGTTTATCGACCTTTGTATTTGACTTCTGTATTCTCCAAAATTTCTGCCTTACATCCTTTTCCTGTTACCAGGGAGACTACAAGTTCCTCTGAAGAGCAAGCAATATTAACTGGAGAAAAGCAAAGAGAAGAGCGAGCCGCTCCTAAATCTGCCAAAAAGGTGATGAGCTTATGTTTAGATCCCACCTCAAAATTTATCAAGGGCTTTTGGTGGGACTCGAGATAAAAGAGACAGAGTCCCTGACCCCCCTATTCTTCCTCAAAAGTCATGAATGGGAGGGCTTCTTTGTTCTTTTCCAGTTCAGGACATTCTCTCTTGAAGTGGCCTGTTCTTCTGCATCTGAAGCGCCAATCCTGTCCTTCCTCCCTCTCAGTTCTAGGATTCTTTGACTTTGCTCCATCATATTCTTTAGAGGGCCTGGGAAATGAGGGCCGAGGTCCTTTAGTTGGGGGCTCGCATTCTTTAAAAAGGGGCTTGGACCCTTTATAATTTTTGGCCCCCTGAAGTCTTTGTTGAGAAGTGTATGGGTTTGGAGCCACCTGTTGGAATGTGGATAGCATGAGTTTTGCTTTTTGTTTTTGCTTCTCTTTCTCTCTTTTCACATATACCTTTTGAGCTTTTTTTGAGAAGTTCATTTAGAGGACAGTTTTCCCAGTCCTCTATTTTTTGTAATTTTTTTGAAATGTCTGACCTACTTTTAGTGTGAAAATGGAGCTTTAACATCCCCTTCCCAAGGGAAGCTCTAAGTTTAGGCCTGCATATTTTCTCATTTGTTTCTTTAGTCTGTTTAGGAATTCCATAGATCCTTTATCCTTTTCCTGTTGTATATAAAATCCTTTAGAGATTTTGAGTTTGGGGTACTGATTCCCAAATTTCTTTTATTATCAGATCCCTTAAGTCTTGCAGGTTTTCCTGATGAGTTGCATTATTATTGTCCCACTGAGGGTCTTGGGTGGGGAATTTCTGGTCCACGGTAGGAACATTTTGACTGGGAGGGTGGTCATGTTCTCAAACCACCATAGCGGTCCTACAGATCACACTTCTTTCCTCCCCTGAAAACAGGATGCCAAGATGGACATTAACTCGACCCAAGTGTATAACTGAGGTCCTAGGAATTGATCAATTTAATCTGCCACTCCACAAGGGACATCCAACAATGGCTTGAGTTCTTTTTTTAAAATTCGGACTTCTGAACTAGTTAAGGGAGCATTTACCAATCAAATGATTGTCCCTCCTTGTGGCACCTCTCTTAAGGGGAAGAGAGTTAGAGCTGATTCCTTAGGGGTAGAAGGGAAAGGGAAGTTCTGGATGTCCTTCTTACATTGGTCTATCTCACGCTGGAGTCCTTTTAGGGAGGGATACTTAGGCTGGTAGGGAACAGTCTCATGGGACAATAACTCCAAAGAGTCAGGGTTGTGAGGAGGAGGAACAACATGAGCAGGGGAAGGATCTGGAGTGGAATCTGTAGCAAGATCAGCTGCCTGAGGGGAAGGTCCAGGAGTATTGGGTGGGGGAAGATGGTCTAGGGGATCCCATGTGTTGGAGTCTCGAGGCGTGGGAATATCACTGCTGTTAGCTTTGTCCTTTCCATTTCCTATCTTACTTGGAGTATTTCCCATTTTGAGTGCTGGTCAGGCTCAATCCCTCATATTACACATTTTTTGCCCTCCCTTTGCTAGGGGCTTGCTGAGGCTCAGTCCCTCGTGTTAGGGATTTCTTGTCATCCCTACCCTGGTGGTTTGATGTGAGACTCAATCCCTCATATTAGGGATTTCTTGCCCTTCCTTTCTCTAGAGGCTCAACACCCCCTGCTGGAGGTTGCTGGAGGTTTCTCACAGTCTTCACCTTTCACTTTGTCTTCTATGGCCACTCCCCTGAAGGGAATTTAGGTCCCTCTTAGTGTTGGCGGGTCAGTATAAGCCCCTTACAGGACACTCAAAGGGCTGCCATAAGCTGTATGAGGTGACCACAGAACCACAGATTGGACTCACTCACTCTGCCCAGCAGTAGGGCTTGTTACCATTCACACATTTTCAACCTCCAAGATGTGCGTCAGCAAGGATTTCTCCAAGAATTTCTCAGCAAGGCAAATTTACTTTTGCAGAAGGGTGCTGTCTGTGTCAGTCATGACCAAAAGAGCACACAGAACAAAAGAGAGTAGAAGTTTTTATTCCTAATGCAGATTCTAACTCTGTGTCTTTCCCTCATTGACTGGGGTTGGTCCCAATTGGCTAAACATTCAAACTTTCTTTTTTTTTATTCCTTTTTTTGAGACAGTGTCTCGCTCTGTTGCCCAGGCTGGAGTGCAGTGGCATAATCTTGGCTCACTGCAAGTTCCGCCTCCCGGGTTCACGCCACTCTCCTGCCTCAGCCTCCTGAGTAGCTAGTACCACAGGTACCCATCACTGCGCCTGGCTAATTTTTTGTATTTTTAGTAGAGATGGGGTTTCACCATGGTCTCGATCTCCTGACCTTGTGATCTGCCACCTCGGCCTCCCAAAGTGCTGGGATTACAGGTGTGAGCCACCACGCCTGGCCACATTCAAACTTTCTTAGATAAGGTAGACGCATGATAGAGAAGAGAGGGAGAGGAGGAAGTGGTCACCTGTGGGGGACTAGAAAGTTAACCTATTCCCACATAAGGAAAGGAATGTGCATTGGGGCTTATATCTAGGCATGTTTAGACAGTTTACTGCACAGCAAAAGTGAATTTAGAGAATAAAGAACCGGGGAATGGGACAAACTGTTTGAAGAGGAACCTATCTGTATCTAACAGCCTCTCTCTGATTCTCTTTTTTCCTTCAAACCCTTGAAATTTAAATATTGCCCAGAGTTCTATTATTGAGACCACTTTCTTCTTGATATATATTTTATTATTCAACAAATTCACATACTCTCATGTTGTCAAATACTGTATCCTAAAAGGTGTTTACCAAATTGTCATCTCTCATCACAAATACCCTCAAAACTCTAGGCTCCTATACACATTGCGACATGCGCAACTAAACATTCCAATACTCCTCTAGATGCAACATGATCAAATCAGCTCACAATTTTTTCACCAAACAAAGCTTGTCCTTCTGTGTCAGGCTTTGTGGTCAACCATCTCCCTGTTCTCTGCTGACAACCTCAGGGTGCTTTGAGTCTTCTAGATCATTTTCGCTCACATAATTAAGGACACATTTCATTGATTAGTTCCCATGCTCATTTATCTTATGTCCATTGTCTCCATCTCATTACTAGTTCAGGCCTCTCGTTTTGGATATTTTTAAAAAATTCCCTAGCTTTTCTACATATTTCCAGTATCTAATATTTTCACTTCCAACCTATCCTTCAACTTCTGGAATTCATTCGTTCAACAAATATTTATCCAGTGCAGACTATATATCAAGCACTGTGCTAGGTGCAGGTGGTACACAAATAGGAAACAGGTAAGTAAACTTAAAAAAAACCCACATAAATATAGAATATATGTCATGTACCATGAAAGTTCAAAGGAGAATGGGCACTTTTGGGAGTTTAGAGGAGGCTTCCCGGTGGAAATGATGTCTGAGCTGAGTCTTGAAAGATATAAATGAACCCTCAGTTTTCCCATTACTCTTGTTCATACTTGTCATAAAGCATTTGCTACTTTGGGTATAACACAAACCTATATTATGGGCTCTTTTATGTCTTGCTTTCATCCATGGTGTATTTCTCTAGATAATTCTCAAGGAAAGGGAGCAATTTCGGGAATGATTTCATTATTCTTTCAGTTCAGCCTGTGAAGAGATCATTTTGTCTGCCCGGTAGGACATTACTTACACTTCCTTCCCTGCCTTTCTCTGAATCAAATAATGGCTAGATATCAGTAATGTTTTAAGCAGCCCTTTATAGAATGGCTTCATGTGGTGTAGGGGAAAATCAGGCATCATGTCATAAATATAGCTACTTAGATCCCTACGACCACACAAAGTTGAGACTTCCCAGCCTATGATAGTAGGAAAGGAGCTTTCCCATACAAACCTATGCATTACCTTCTGATTTATATTTTGCATTCTTGCAGAAACAAGCAATTCCTCATCAACCCTTTGTCACGTGTTCTGAAAATTTTCACTACTAGTTGTAGAATATCAGTGCTTACTCCTCTGCTGAATTCCTGCTACTCTGCAAGAAGGTTGTCTCTAGTCTGCAGTGCCTAGCAGTGGACATTGGAGGGAAGGAAGGTGAGGAGTGAGCTCTGATCCTATAGATGTAGACAGAGTACGAAATGGTGGGGTACTTCCACTCTAAAATAGTGCTATTTTCTCCACAGTGTTTTCAAGAGCAACTAGATGCTGTGCGTCAGGATTTATTTCTCTCTGGTGATCTCCTATATGAAGTGATTTTACATAAAGAATCCATCCTATGCATAAGGGTAATGTTCCTTCTATGAACGTAACTTTGTATTTCTTGTGAAACACTATTCTGGCTTTACTGTGCTTAATTTTTCCCTCCTCATCCTGAACTATATCATAAATCTTTGTAGCTGACTAAACTTGACATTGAAATTCTCCAGTCCAAGTTTCTTCTTGTCAAATTGTAGGACATACATAGGGAGACACATCTGTGACACCTTACACCATAAACTTTCAGGTGCCAAGAACCATTTGTTTTTTTCCCTTCATTTGGCCAGGAATTAGTACAGAGAATTAGCACATAGAAATTTATCTGTAAAATGCTTGATGAAGGAATGAATGCAGACATCCAACAGCCTGCCAAAGCCTCCCTCACAAAAGCTGCTTCCCTGACATCCTTCCTTATTCTGTTATATCTCAGGTCCATTGTAAAACCTATGGAACACCATTTAGGCTCACATCTTTCCCTGTCAACATGAGTTGAAATCATCAAGAGTCTCAAGTGCAAACAGATATAAAGAAGAAATTGTACCTTGTTATAAGCCACAGGAAACCTAATTTGAAAGACCTATCTATAAAACCATTTGCCAATAAGTGTTACTGCTCTTTTAGGCCCCAACTTTTATCTCAAAGCAATATCCTATACTTGGAAAAAAATAAAACGTCTAATGATTTGGTCTGAATGTTGGGGTTAGCATGGAAAACTTTCAATGCTTTAGATACAGATCACATAGAATAAAGGGAAAAGCCTGAATATAGGATACAGGAGTATTTTCTCATAGTAACATGGTGTTGCATCATTTTGAAGATGACAATGAAAGATGTTTCCAGAGCGGGTCAAATTCCAGAGTGGTGGAATTTGAGTCCCTGAGACTCCGTAGGAAGTGGAGGAAGAGGCGAGGTAGCAGGAGTAGAATGCTCTAGACCTCAATGCCTTCCTTATTAAGAATTACCACTACTCGCCAGGTGTGGTGGCTTATGCCTTTAATCCCAGCACTTTGGGAGGCAGTGGCAGGTGGATCACGAGATCAGGAGTTCGAGACCAGCCTGGCCAGCATGGTGAAACTCCGTTGCTACTAAAAATACAAAAAAATTAGCCAGGCATGGTGGCACGCACCTGTAATCCCAGCTACTTGGGAGGCTGAGGCAGGAGAATCTCTTGAACCTGGGAGGTAGAGGTTGCAGTGAGCCAAGATCACACCACTGCACCCCAGCCTAGGCAACAGAGCAAGACTCTGTCTCAAAGAATAAAAGAAATTACCACCAGCTATATTGCAGCAGAGGAGTGAGGGGTAAGAGCGGGGATATCAGGCAGTGAGTAAGGAAGTCAACAGCACAAAGGAAGTTTATACAGAGATTTGCTACATAAACTTCAGCCCTACACTGTTGGCTAAAGAATCTTCAGAACTCAGATTTGGAAACACTATCAATTTCATGTTGAACCCATATAGCATCCCCTTTTCCTAATTTGTCCCTCAAGTTTAATCTCTACTTCCATACCTCTAGGAACAGGAACCCAAGCCTCTTACAAAAAAAAAAAAAATTCCATCATTGAGTAGATCAGATTTGATTATAGAGGGAAAGTCATCTTTGGACTTATAAACTATTTACTGCTTTTTGGTAGGTCTGTACACTCCCATAGTGACATGCATGAACATTTGGAAATAGTTCTGATCTCATTGTTTTGCTATTGTTAAGCAATAGCAAATTTGCTAATTAGGAAATTTACTAATTTCCTACCAAATTTTAAAATTCTTAGAGGACGTTATAATCTTATTCATCTTTGTATCTCCGGGTATGGTAGAGTACCTGACATATGATTGCTACTCAATAAATGTTTCCTAATTAATTCAGATTTAATTGACACACACATTACTATTTCTGTCCTAAATTCAAGAGTCAAAAACAGTAAGTTTAACCCCTCTTCCACATGATCCTTAGGTATGGTTTCCAGGGTCTTCCACAGAAATTTAAATACCATAAAGACTATTCTCAAAAAGACTCAGAAGACAACCAGAGGAATGCATTGTATACAAGGACCAAAAAGAGTGATTCATCATCCCTTCCTAAGGCACAAATAATTATTTAGTTTCCCCTGACAATTGGTAAACTATAGGAAAGAAAGAGTCAGGGTATCACTTCAAAACATTCTCTACCTTATTATAAAGACAGAGATTAAAATGTTTAAAATGTTGTAATAAGCATTCTCTTTCCTGTCCTCTAAAGGGAGTAAAATAGGGGCTATGTTTATTTAGGTGAAGCAAATAAACTAAAGCTCTGAAGACTCATTCAGTGATGTGGCTGGGCCTGGCTAGGCTGCTAGATCAATCATATGACCAATCCAGGAAACTGACTTTTTGGGATAACTAATCTGACTAGAATGACTGAATAGGTTGATTCACCTACAGAACCTGCAGTCAGTGGTAATGATATTCTTTCAGTCCTGATTATTCTTCTTCTGACAAAGAAAGTAGGAGGAGAGCCTCTGACTGTATGGGGCCTCTTTGGAGTCAGTCAGCATATTAGCTGTCCCCTTGGGGAACGTTCTGAGACAGGCAGCATCCACTGCTTATGAACTCACATTCAATAGGATTGCAAACTCCCTTATCCAACACACACAAAAGGTCAAAGAAAACAAGCTCCCAGAGGTATTTTCATTTTTCTCAGAGAAATCCTGCCACAGCAAAACTAGTGGGCAAATCCCACAGGGTATAGAGAAATTCTGTAACTTTATCTTTAAACAACATGTTCTCCATTGCTGTTCCAGAAAATATAATAAAAAAATCTGACTTCCCATCAGCTAGTCCTGACCAGATTTTAATATATTTGAGGAAAGAACTACATGCCACATGAATTTAATGATATCATTTTATTCTACAAACAGCTGTTTAATCCACTTAACCTACATACAGAATCATTCTATATTCCAAATGTTAATTTTTCATAAGAGTCCAAATTCTGCACCGACTTATAGCCCTGCAATTTTCTCTAATTTCCTAGTGAACATTACGACACACACAGAATTTGAGTTTTAACACAATAACACATTCAGATACTCAAGACATTTCATGAAACAAATCAGAGGTGTTTCTTCTCAGAAGCTCCAAAAGAAGCTAACAATGAAGCTACTCAATCCTAACTTCTTTGTAATATTTCCTCACTCAAGATATTTCATAACTCACGTTCTTAATTTTACATGTAATAGGCATTTTCTCTACTCAATCTCTCCTTTAAGTGGTATGCAAACTGGAGGGACCTCCCCATTACATTCTATTCATTCTCTTACTCGATAAAATGTTTTTTAGAGAACTGCTCTGAGTTGCATGCTACGTGCTGAAAATGCCAAGATACAAAAGCTGACTTAGAAAGCTCAAAAAAGTCCAGAGACCCATATATGAAAACATGTTTCAATACAATATAACTAATTGGCATACAACGGGGAGATATTTTCTGCTCTGCCTCTGAGAAAGCTAGGAAGGCTACAAAAACAAGCCAGCAGTGATACTCTCCATCTTTTCTCTCTGTTAAAAATTAACCTAAAGTAAAATGGTATTTCTAGTCGAAACTTGCAGATAAAGGTAACTACTGAACAATGTTGATTAGATATCCCACAAGTAGGTCAAACCCCATGAGTCTTCAGGTTTGCAAAACTGAATTCAACTTTGTTTTCCTTTTATGTTTTAGATTACTCCTGCCATAGCTCGTGATCTTCATCTTTCATCTGTGCCATTCCAATAGTTTCCCAAGTGGCTTCTTTATCTGCAGTCTATCCCTACTGCTAATCTATAGAGCACATCGAAACCAAAATTTATTTTTCAAGCACAAAGCTGATCGTATCCTTTCCTTATATAGAATCTTCCAATAAGATCTCACTATTTGCAGAATGAAGTGACTAAAACATACCAGGCACAGATTAAATGTTCAATAAGTATTTATTGAATAAATAGACCCCCCTCTCTATATACTGTATAGTCTCATGTAGTAGACAGAGTGATAATCCTGAAAGATGTCCATGTCCTAATCCACAGAACCTGTGAAATATGTTGTTTCAGACGACAAGAGATAATTAAGTTTACAGATTGGGTAAAGGTTCTAATCAGGTGACCTTATGATAGATGCTAATGATCCTGGATTAGGAATAAAGGATGAATGACTCTTTAAAAGTAAAAAACTATGGCAAGAGGTGGTCCCTAAGGTTATTATAAACGGACAAGGAAGGCAGGACAGTCAGTGTCAGAGTTTCTCATGATACAGAATGAGAAAGACTGTCATTTCTGGCTTTGAAGAGAATCAGGGGGCAAGAGCCAAAAACTGCTGGGTGCCTCTAGAAGTTAGAGAGGAAAGGGGATGAATTCTCCCCTAAAGGCCCCAGATGACAAATCCTGGAGCCCTGCCAGCACCTGGATTTTAGCCCAGTGAGACACACTTCAGACTTCTGAACTTTAAGAAAACAAACCTGTATAGTTCTAAGCAACTATCTTTGCAGTAATTTGTTACAGCCGCAATTGAAAACTAATACACCTCACTGAAAAGTATGAGATACTTTATCTTCCTGAAGTGTTTATGTATCTAACTTCCATCTTATACAGTAAGGCGGTCATGTTTATTGGTGCAGACCCAAGACTGAGTCAGGTGTATCTAATAGATCCTTAATGAATGTTTGTGGAATCAATTAATTTATTCGTTTCATCTAACATTTCTAGAATTTCTTAAAGATTTGATATCAACTAAATTTCTACAAATACTGAACTTCAATTTCTTATAAACACTTAAATTGTCATTGTTCTCACTTCACTCAGTTTACCGTATTTTCTATGTATTTTATCTTTTTGAGCTCGTACAATTGTCTCTTGGTAGCTGTGGGAGATGAAATTCAGGACCTCCTGCCTCTACCAAAATCCAACGATGCTTAAGTCCCTGACATAAAATACTATTTCTTCTATACTATTTTTATATAATCTATACTCATCTTCCTGTTTACTTTAAATCATCTCTAGATGACTTACAATATCTCATACAATGTGAATGCTACGTAAATAGCTATACTCTATTGTTTAGGACATAAAGATGAGAAAAAAATCTATGCATGGTCAATTCAGATGCAATTTTTAAAAAATATTTTCAATCATCATTTGGTTGAATCCACAAATGTAGAATCAATGGATATAAACGGTCAATTGTATTTTATTTTTAAATATACACTTATATATCTAAAAAATACAAAGGAAATACCTTTGTATTTTCCTTCTTCCAGAAAGTCTTAATACCTGAGATGGAATTTTTCCCAATGTCATTCTCTCTTTATTCTAAGGCTCATAAGCCTCTTTACTTAATTCTACCTGTTCCATCTTTGTCCTATATAGGCTTAGTCAATTAATTCTAACTCATTTTGTTTTATTTTGGATCATTTGGAGAATATGCATTGCTGAGTTTCCCCCTGCCTCTGACATTCTCTTTGGAAAGACTATCTCCTGCCCTGCATTTTGATCCTGGCTTTTATTAAGATAATTTAGGTAAGACATTAGGCATGACACACTCATTTTATCCCAGATCAATTCCCAGTAGTCCTTAGAGGTCTTTTGCTTGTCGGCATACTAAAATTTCCCTTCTTCTAAGTATGGATTTCCCTTGATGACACCCATTTATTGTTCCTATTATTGTTCCTTGGCCCCACTCCTGTACTCTTCCAGCCTCTTCATATTCTTTTATATGTTTTCCTTTTTGGCTTTCAAAACCCGTCTCTTTTTTAGGAGTATTTTTTTCCCATTATATTTCAAAAGGAGTAGTCAGACTTTGAAAGGTTTCTGTTTATAATCTACTGATTATATTAAAGATGAAAGACACAAATGAAAACTAAACAGAGGATAACATCCAGCTCCCTCCTTGGATACTGAAAAGTAATCTCCTTTCAAGTTTTCACTTTTTACTAGAGTGCCATGAAAAATGCCGCTATTGCTGAAATGATGTGTCTATTGGTGGGAGTCATGCATCACTGTTATGTAAGTAAACTGAAAAAAGAATCTGATTGATAATCCTTATCTATTTTCCTGTGATGAATATATTCCCGCATATACCCATTTAATTTTTTTTCCTATCTCCCGATTGTTTGGTGCCTTTTGAAGTAAGAACCAACACTCTCACTAGCTCATTCTCCACTTTTACATTCAATTTTTTCCCATTTTTCCCTATTTTACATCACTTTGTACTTTGTTTCCTGTTCCAAGGATAATCTTTATATTTCCAATGTTAGCACTTCTTTTGTTACCACCAGAATGAAATCATCTAGAAGTTACAAGATTCAGATTAACTATTAACATCCATTTTGATCTTTATTCTTTGTATACTTCGATTTTTTGTTATAGAGTCTGCAAAGCCATATAGTCACTGACTGGCTGTGAGCAACACTTTCTTACTTCCTTTGTCTCTTTTCTTTCTCCTATTTTCTCGTGAAGATGTAATTACCTTGGTTTATATATCTTTAACATATGTTGGCAGTTTTTCTAGTACATACCATATTTGCCTTTTTGGCAGTAAAATTGAATGAGATATCAATTTGGCTTCTGTTTTTACTGTTGAGTATAATTTCTTCCCCCAATAAAAGACAGTAGCCAAGCTTTGTGATGTGGAGTCTGAACTCCTCGCATCTCTGAAGAATGGATTCAGGGAGCGGTGAGGTGAGAGGATTGGAGACGACCATTTCTAACAAATTTTTTATTGCAGAATATGTCAGTTTGGATCCTCCACGAAGGAAACACCAATATAAATTGTAAAGTGTAAGTTTAAGCTGGGTATGGTAGTTCATGCTTATAGTCCCAGCTACGTGGGAAGCTGACGCAGGAAGATCCCTTGAGCCTAGGAGTTGGAGGCTGCAGTGAGCAATGATTGTGCCACTGCCCTCTACCCTGGGTGATAGGGTGAGACCCTGTCTCTAAAAATAAAATGCAAAAAAAGGTACAAGCTTACCTTGTTAATTATAAGTGGGGAGAGCCTCAGTGGTGGTGTCTGACTTATGTGAGGGGGAAAACGAAATAAAGAATTGGATAAGAAGAGCCTCAAAATACAGTGCAGCTTGAAGAAAGTCCTTTCTATGCCACTAGTGAACCCAAGAATAGATGTTGTACTTTAGAAAAGTCCAGCATTGAGCAGGAATGACCAGCTCGAGGACCTCTGCCATGCTCAGTCATTGGCCAAGAGCAGACTGAAGACAGTGAGACATTGATGGACATGGGACTGGATTGTGATGGTGCAGCAGCTGGAGGCTGTCACTATCCACTCCTTGCAGCATGTTCTGTGTTGAAGTCTGAGTAGTGCATTTCCATGGCTACCATATGGAGCCCAAAGCAGAAGCTATTGGTCATGCAGTTGACAGTCACCAGCTAATGTTTTGATGTTGGAGAAAAGCCTAAGCTGAAAGTTGAACTAACATGACCTGAAGTTCAAAATTTCCTGAAGTCTATACTCTCACTACCAGATTCTAGGAAATGGTGGAGACACAGAACCCATGCTGAGTGAAGGAAGAATGTAAGATTCTACAGAGGTCAGACTCTTTGCCTGGAGATTTGCAGCAAGGGAATCTAGAGGTGAGTCAGCAGTCAATGGAGTATTCTTATGACAAAATATCTGTGAGGATTCCCAGAGTAGGATGCTTCACTGGAACACAAGAACCAGAGATTGAGAGCAGCATCAAATGGCAAAAGGAGAAACAATGATGGGTGACTTCTACAGACACAAGCCTGGGTCTCTGTTAAGCCCCTACGAAAAGGAAAATTTAAAAAGCAACTGGAATTGAATTTACTACAGCCCAGTGCAGAAGGGGTCTCAGAGCAAGTTAGGCTGCATGTAGTGAAAAAAAAATCAGTATGACCTTTATTGCATCATCTTAATGTTGTGAAGTGAAATCAGTTCTTTTGGTGTGTGAGTGATGACAGTGATGTGTGCCATGGGGTGTGATCTCATGCTGACCCAACTGCTACCTGCTTCCCTGTAGCCTCTCTGCTCCTCATGCCATCCTTCTGCCCTATTGACTATATTGCTGCGCTGTCCACATGTATCTTCTCAAACCACTGACAACCTCTTCTAGATGACTCATTTTCCATACGACTCTGCCATTGATATTGCTGCTCATCTCATACAAATCCCGAATGTCCAATAGTCTTCTTTTCTGGAAGAAGGGTCATTGCCACTTCATGTGAGCACCTTTTCCAAAACTGTGTCCTTCTGGAGAGCTTTCAGATATTTTGTGACACCATTTGTTGTTATTGTCTTGTTATTGTTGCTGTTGTTTCCTTATGTGACAGTCCTCTCATTCTCAGATTGCACAAACAGTCCAGGATTGAGGATTTGCAGAAATAAGTAGATGGCTAAGCAGGCACAGCTTCAAACTAGACATGAACAGCTCCAGTCATTAAGTTATTCCCCCTCAGCTCAAAACCCCACCTTTCTTTGTTCTATTTTGTGACACTGGAGCTCAGACTGTGCAAATCATTTCCCCTTTGCCAGTTAGCTCAATGTTAGACTTTGCCAATAGGTTGCCGGAGGCAGAGTGCCTGCCTCCACAAGAAAGAAAGGTCTTTCCTTCTTCCTCATTTTATTTTCCCTGTGGCAGGGAGTGGATCGTCAGCAGTTTGTCCCAGCAGAATTCAAGAAAGCAGTAGCAGCTCTCACAGTTCTGCACTGTGGGACTTCCAACAAGTTTCTTCCCTAGAGTGGCAGGCAGTGTACTTCTGCAACAGGCATAACCCCTACTCATAGGACTTTTAAGTTTCTTCTTTATTCCCATTTGATTCAATCTTATGAGTGGTAACTGCTTTATGCAGTTGCTACCTTTATTATACCTTACAAACCTCTTCTTTTTTTAAGTTTACCATATTTTACCTAGTTAATAATTCTTCATAGTAAACTTCCTGTGTTTAAGTTACTGATATAGTTTCAGTGTCTTTTCTAGAGCCTGATTCATGGACTCACTAGTTTCATGAACATTCTGAACTCAGTAGGCCTACTCTTAACCTCAGACATATTTCTCCCATACTGTATGTTCTCATGTCTCGCCCTTCAATCCAACTTGTTTATGAGACCCACAGGGAACAAAACCTGTCAGTACATCTCTGAATTCCAACTGTGGAAGAGTTCAATTACATTCCACCAAGACATTAAATATCATGAAAGTTAGTATAGCTGTGCAACATCTTAAGTGTCATTAAACATTTTTTATAGGTAAAGAGCTTCCTAAAAGTAAATAAGATACAAATAATCAGGGCTGGGCATGGTGGCTCACGCCTGTAATTCCACCACTTTGGGAGGCCAAGGCAGGTGTATCACCTGAGGTTGGGAGTTCGAGACCAGCCTGACCAACATGGAGAAACACCATCTCTACTAAAAATACAAAATTAGCCAGGCATGGTGGCAAATGCCTGTAATCCCAGCTACTTGGGAGGCTGAGGCAGGAGAATCGCTTGAACCGGGGAGGCGGAGGTTGTGGTGAGCCAAGATCGTGCCTCTGCACTCCAACCTGGGCAACAAGAGCGAAACTCCATCCCAAAAAAAAAAAAAAAAAAAAGATACAAATAATCAGTGTGGATAATGAAAAACATAACTTTAACCCTCCACAAACATCAAAAAGATAAAAGGATATTAACTTTCTGACAATAACTGTGAAAAGTTAGATTAGAAAAATTTCCAGAAAAAAAAATATATACCTCATGAATATCAACTCAAGACCAAAAACTTGGATTATAACTGTTAACGAAATTGAATCAATAATTCAACATCCAGCCAGGTGTGGTGGCTCCTGCCTATAATCCTAGCACTTTGGGAGGCCAAGGTGGACAGATCCCTTGAGCCCAGGAGTTCAAGACCAACCTGGGCAGTGTGGCAAAACCCCATCTCTACAAAGAATACAAAAACTAGCTGGGCGTGGTGGCATGCACCTGTAGTCCCAGCTGCTCAGGAGGCTGAGGTGAGAGGATCACCTGAACAGAGGGTGGTCGAGGCTGCAGTGAGCCGAAATCACGCCACTGCACTCCAGCCATGGCAACTGAGTGAAACCCTGTCTCAAATAATAATAATAAACTCAACATCTTTCCACAAGAAAGTTCCAGATTCAGGTTACTTCAACAAAGAATAACCTGAATTATTATTTTTGATTAGTTATACACTACAACTTGTGTAACTTGATTAGTTATACACAATCAAGAAACAAATATTTTAATCTTGCCCAAATAATTCCAGAGAATAGAAGAAGTAGGATCACTTCCCAATTTACTTTTAAGGCTAGTGGTCTAAGACACCTGTGGGGCAACACAGCAATAGCAGTCAATAGAGAAGAAAACCCATGCAGAAAGACTGCAGAACAGCCATGTTTTGTATGTGGTTCTCAGAGCCTAAGCTCCAGTATACAAAAAAAAAAACCAAGAAGGGCAGGCTTTGGAACTGAGAGTCAAAAACCTGACAAGGACCGTATACAGGTTCATAGCACCCAAGACACTAATGTAAAATCCTTTAAAAGAAAAAGTGTTAAAAAAAATACTATACTAACTAGGTAATACTTGATAGATACCAAAAAAGCATTTTATAAAAATCAGTTGATGGTTAAAAAAAAACAACAAACTCTTCCCAAATGAAGAATAGGAGGAACCACCTTTAACTGATAAAAGATATCTACAAAACGCTATATGAAACATACTTAAGGGTGAGACATTGAACATTTTCCTTTTAGGAACAGGAACAAGTCAAGAGTGCTTCTTATTGTCTCTGATATGCAATATTGCACTAGAGTTCCTAGCTCAGTAGCACACGAGTTATTTCTCAAAATGCATATATAAGTGGCCAGGTGCGGTGGCTCATACCTGTAATCCCAGCACTTTGGGAGGCCAAGGCAGGCAAATCACAAGGTCAGGAGATCAAGACCATCCTGGCCAACATGGTGAAACCCTGTCTATACTAAAAATACAAAAATTAGCTGGGTGTGGCAGCATGCACCTGTAGTCCCAGCTACTCGGGAGGCTGAGGCAGGAGAATTGCTTGAACCCAGGAGGCGGAGGCTGCAGTGGGCTGAGGTCACACCACCGCATTCCAGAATGGGCAACAGAGTGAGACTCTGTCTCAAAAAAGAAAAAAAAAAGGTATATAATTCTTCACAGCAAGTGGCATGGCTTTGCTTCAGAGCCCCAGAGGTTTGCTCTGTGATTATCCGATGGAAGCTTTCTGCAACCAATACCCTGAATACCATGCTGTCTCTAGAATCCCAAAACATCCACCAGGTATTATACTTTCTGTGGCCTGATAGAGGTGGAGCAGGTGACTATGGGAGACCAAGTGATCATGTGTCCAGAATTGACTATCATGAACTGGATCCTGCCAGAACAACAAAAGTCAAAAATTTGAGCAAACCATCCACCTTAACATGAAAGATGTAAATCTCAAATCAAGCATGAGCAGAACTAGTATCCACCACTGTTTCTCCAGCTCATGGTTATGAATATATGGTGCATCCCATCTATCCATAAGCTGAAGAAGGAGTAAAACATCTGAGATTGGTTTAGACTTATAGACTAGTGTGTAGGCTTGATACACACTAGTACATGCAAGACTAGAACTTCACTCAGGAGTGAGTAGAAATGACAGTGGTGAGCCAGCTAACTTATATCTTTAAAAATCACTAGTAATTTTCTTTAGGAGATCCGTCAGGATAGTGGGAGAAATTGTAGGAAAAGATACAAACCTTTCTGGAAGGCTGGGAGGTTTTGCAAAGCTTCGAAAGAGGGTTTGGTTGAAGGTAGCCAAACTCTCTTATCCAGAGCCTGAGAGCAAAGGTTAAATAACAAGGTGGGATGTAAAGGAATTGATCTAGAATAAGTTAGTTTACATTGGCCTCTGAACCTGGCCTTTAAGCATCAGCATGCAGGGCTGCTCTCTCGGGACCAGGGGGCGAGATGTTATTTATCCATAAGTTGTGTTGACTCAAAGCCTTTGTCATTAAGTCTGTACTAAATAAATGCCTGCAGTGCTGGCTTCTCAGGTCAAGGCTGCTACAACTCTTTACATGAGCAGCCCGGTCCCCTAGCCAGTTCTTTCACTGGATCCCTATGTCTGAGTACATTTTTTCATCCATCACTTGGCCAGGGTCCATCACTCAGCCAGGGTCTGCTAGTCAGACCCAGCAGTTGGTGCCCTGCATGAGGAACACTGCAATGCATCATGACAGAAAACAAAGGTGAAGAGACTGTGCAGTCCGTAAGTCATTGGTGCCCACTCGGGATTTCCAAGTTCAAGGGAATTGTTCAGGCTAGGGTTTCATTATGAGACAATAGTTATCAGCTCAAAAGAAACAGTATATAAAAGTATTGAAACAGCTGCTTAAAGCTAATGGAGCCTCGGTTTCACAGGCTCAATTAAGGGATCTAATGAAAACTGTTGTTTTTTTTTTTTTTTTTTTTTTGAGACGGAGTCTCGCTCTGTCACCCAGGCTGGAGTGCAGTGGCCGGATCTCTGCTCACTGCAAGCTCCGCCTCCCGGGTTTACACCATTCTCCTGGCTCAGCCTCCCGAGTAGCTGGGATTACAGGCGCTCGCCACCTCGCCCGGCTAGTTTTTTGTACTTTTTAGTAGAGACGGGGTTTCACCGTGTTAGCCAGGATGGTCTCGATCTCCTGACCTTGTGATCCGCCCGTCTCGGCCTCCCAAAGTGCTAGGATTACAGGCTTGAGCCACCGCGCCCGGCCAGAAAACTGTTGTTTCCTATAACCCATGGCTCCCAGAAAGAGGTACGCTAGATGTAGAGCTCTGGGAACAAGTGGGGAGAAATCTTAAACATTATGCACAAGGAAAACGGGTCCCAGTAACAACTTTAACATTATGGGCCTTAGTTACGGTGGCTCTGGCCCCTTTATATGCAGAAAAGCCTAAGAAGGGAAGGGAAGAGGAACTATCACCTACTTTACCACCTCCTTCCCCTCCCTCAACCCTGCCATTACTGGGCAGAAATACCAAAGAGGAAACGGAGATTTTGCCTGAGCCCCCTCCTCCATAGCTGTAGCTATGGGACCCTGTCTGAGGCAAGTGGCATTAGAAGGGAAGCTCTTGGCCTGCCTGGTAATGCAAAAATGACAAGGCAATCAGCCACATGAACCCATTTCTTTTAACGTTTATAAAGAGATGTGAAAAAAGCATTAAAGAAAACAGACACACTAGCCCATTTATGAAAGGAATAATTGAAGCCATGGCAGACAACTGCTGTATGACCCCATAGGACTGGTCAGTGGTAGCTAAAACAACTTCAAAACCCAGCCAATACCTCCTCTGGAAGGCAGAATGTGGTGAGTTGTGCAAACAAGAAGCCAACCAGAATTAAATGGCTGAGCAAGACATAACAGTTGCTATGCTCTAGGGAAGGGGTCTCCATGCCGATGTACAACAACAACTAAATACTGATCCCAAGGTGTATACACAAGTGTCTTTGTGTGCTCTCAGGGCCTGGGAGCAAATTCCCCAAAGCAGAGTTCAACAGGGATCTTTTATAAATGTTCAACAAGGGCCTCAGAAGCCTTTGGTGAATTTATCAATTGGTTAACCCAGGCAATTAAGAGATAAATTAGTCATGCTCAGGACGCTGATTATCTTATTGTTGCAATTGGCTTATGAAAATGCTAACATCGACTGACGGCAAGCAATACAGGCAATCAGAGGAAAGGCAGCCACAGTCGCGGAACTTATACAAGCATGTCAACTGGTGGGGACTGAAACACACAAAGACAAAATATTGGTTATAACATTAAAGCCTACTAAAGCGAAAAGGGAAAGAAACCCAAATTGTTTTCTACGTAGAGAGTCAGTCATATGAAGCAGGAATGCCCCAATAATAGAGACTGAGGTAACTCAGGAAAAGAACCCCCTTTGATATGCCCCCAAGGTAAAAAGGGGAAACACTGGGCAAATCAATGCAGGTCCAAATTTGATAAAAACAGCAACCCCATAGTCAGGCAAGAAACTTCATGAGGGGCTGGCCCCAAGCCCCACTCCAAACTGGGGCAATGCCAGCAGCTTTCCTCAGTCAGATGGAAAGCCCACAGTCCTCGCTCTCAGAGCAGCCACCATTGGGAGTGAAGGACTGGACTTACCCTGCCCCAGCAAATTAGTGATTAAAAAAAAAGGAAAAGACCCTAAAAGGGCTGCAACTGGGGTCTGGAGCCCACTGCCTTCAGGAACAGTGGGATTAGTCCTAGGGTGATTAAGCCTATCCAGTAAAGGAATTAATGTGCTCACTGGGGTAACTGACAGTGACTATAAAGGTGAGATATTAGTTATGATGGAATGTAAAGGTCTACATATTCTTCCCCCTGGATCCAAGATAGCTCAGTTACTGCTTTTACCATACTGGGTCCCCAATGCCCAGGGAAAGGAAAGAGAAAAGGGAAGTTTTGGAAGCACGGGAGCCACAGGATTATATTGGAACCAATTAATCACTGATCGGAGACCCATGATCACCGTAAAAATCGGAAATAAAAATTTTACTGGCTTGTTGGACACATGGGTGGATATTTCAATCATTAGTGATCAAAACTGGCCAGAAACTTCGCCTTGGGTCACTCAAACAAAAAGTTGTCGGCATCGGGGAAGTGTACGCAGCCAAGCAGAGCATGTATCCCCTAACCTGTTGTGATTCAGAGGGAAGAAAGGCAGTTATACAGCTTCTAATCACACCCATCCCTGTTAATCTTTGGGGATGAGGCCTATTAGCCCAATGGGGGGATCACTCTACAGATCCCTTTTTAATAATGGCCACTGTTATTATCCCTCCCCTACCCCTGACATGGTTCTCTCAAGATCCAATTTGGGTACACCAGTGGCCTTTAAAGGGAGAGAAATTACAAAGAGCCCATGAATTAGTTGAGGAGCAATTAAAAGCCAGCCATAAAGAACTGTCAAACAACCATTGGAATGCTCCCATTTTTGTCATTCCCAAAAACTCTGGTAAACAGAGACTTTTGCATGACTTACATGCCATTAATGCTAATTTACAACATATGGGGCCCCTTCAACAGGGCATCCCTTCCCCCACGGCAATGCCTCAAGATTGGCCTATAGTCATTATTGGCTTAAAAGACTGCTTTTATACTATTCCCCTTGCAGAATGGGACAGAGAAAAATTTGCATTTACCATACCAGCTATAAATAATGAAAAGCCAGCTTACTGATTTCATTGGAAAGTACTTCCTCAAGGGATGCGAAACAGTCCTACCATGTGTCAATATCATGTAAATCAGGCTTTGCTCCCCAGTAGAAAATAATTTCCTAATTGCAACATTATTCATTTTATAGATATTTTACTAGAAGCCCCAACAGAGCCAGTACTTTTAAGTTTATATGGTTATGTCGTAAAGAATACACAGTTAAGAGGTTTAATCATAGCTCATGAAAACATACAATTGTCTTCTCCTTGAAAATATCTTGGAGACATACTAACTTCCTGGTCACAAAGACCTCAAAAGGTTAAATTAAATAGTAGCAACTTACACATGTTAACTTATCAGAAATGACTAGGTGATATAAACTGGCTTCGCCCCACCTTGGACATAACTACTGATAAGTTACAGAACCTGTTTTCTATCTTAAAAGGCAATGCTGCCCTAGACTCTCACAGGTATTTAACTGCCCCCACCCCCGCCCCCCCCTTGCAAAAGAAGATATTGAAGAAATAGAGCAAGCTATTTCTCAGAGGCAACTAGATCACATAGATCCATGGTATTCAGTTCAATTGTTTGTTTTTCCCACTAAACACTCCCCTACAGGGTTAATAGGACAGATGGCCAAAGGGCTACGCTTCCTAGAATGGGTTTTTTGCTCACATACTGGGACTAAAACACTATCTCCCTATATCCAGCTAGTTAGTAAAATCATCTATTCAGTCCACAGACGATGCAATCAGTTGCTAAGTTTCCTGCCCTTGATGTCCCAAGAATTCCTTTGAGTAAAAAGCAATTCCAAGCAGTCTTGCCCTTATTTCTAGATCTGCAAATAGCACTCTGATTATGCGGGCCGTATAGAACATGCCCTTCCTGCTGACGAACTCCTTCAGTTCTTATCTTGTACTCCTGTGGTTTTGCTACAAAAATAGTTCACTCCTCCATACTTAACATGTTAACAGTGTTTACTGATGGTTCTGGTAAACATGCAAAAGTGGCCATTTGGTGGAGACTGCATAAGTCCCTCACTCGTTCTGGATTTACTAGCACTCAAACAGCTGAGGTTTGAGCCTTAATACTGGCCTTAGAAACTTTTTCCTCTCAGCCCATCAATATTGTTAGTGACTCTGTTTACTCTATTTATTGGAGAAATTTGAGACAGACCTCATTAAGTCCACTCTCGAGCCCACCCTGTGTGCACTTTTTGACTTCAGTATTTGCTGGATCAATGTACACATCCCATTTTTATCACACATATTTGAGCCCACAGCTCACTGCCTGGTGCACTGGCTTATGGCAATAATCAATCAGACCTGCAGGCTATGATGTCACTGCTTGACCATGCCACCCAATCACATCAATTTTTCCACCCAAACTGGGGAAACTTATCTAAACAATTTCAACTTACCCAGAAACTAGCTAAACAAATTATCCTACCATGCCCAGATTGCTAGCTCACAGGCACGTCCCCTCCTTCAACAGATGTTAACCCTAGAGGACTAGAACCTAATCAGTTATGGCAAACAGATGTTACACACACACCTGAATTTGGAAACCTGAGATATGTACACGTACCCATTGATACTAATTCTCGGTTAGCGCTCATGCCTTTCCTGGAAAGCATACCTGATATGTCATTAATCATCATCTTTTAACTTTTGCATGTATGGGGTGGGCCACAGAAATTAAAACTGATAATGGTCTGGCTTATACCAGCTCACAATTTCAACAATTTTGTCACACAAGGAACATCCAACATTCCAAAAGCATTCCATGTAACCCCCAAGGACAGGACATAGGACGTGCCCACTCCACACTCAAAAATACGCTCAGAAAACAAAAAAGGGGGAATATCAGTAAGGACCCGGCAACATGACTAGCACAAGCCTCATTTCCCCTAAATTTTTAAATTTAGATACATTTCAATCAGCTGTAGAAAAGTACTTTGCTAAAACCTCTGAAGACATGAAATCTGCAGTTTTATGGAAAGATGTAAACAGTAATATATGGTGTGGTTCAAATGATTTTTTAACGTGAGGAAGAGGATATGCTTGTGTTCACACTCCCTCAGGTCCTCTTTGGATTCCAACATGATGCATCAAACCATACCATGGTGTGGCTAGGACCCAACCTCATACCAGAAATGAAGGAAATGATCCTACAGGACCCGCAGCCCAGGACGATGTGGCTTCCTCGGACGACACAAGCCCCAGACATTACCTGGGGGATATTGAAGAAGACAACTCAGGAGGCTGAACGAATCCTGCTCCAGACACAGACAACATTCACTTCAGATAATTTATTCCTTGCTGTGCTCTCTGTTGTACATTGGAACATGCACCGGGTATTGATCCTTTCCATGCTCTCGCTTTGTCTGCAACCTGTACCTGCTATACTCTGTTGGGCTCATCTTAGATCCACCTTTCTTCCACCCTGTCACTTCCCACTTCCCAGGCTTTAATAACATAACTGCAGATACCCACTTCCCAGCCTTTAATAACATAACTGCTTGGCTGGGAGGGATAGATTTACCCCCAGTGGGGTCCCTCATTAATGGCACACCTTGGACTAAGGTGCTGGTAACACAACAAATCACTCCACTATCCTCCCCCTGTGTGTAACTTACATGAGTTCTAACCCTTACTGTGTACCTGCCCAAACACAATTATGGCTATATCATGGCAAAGGAAATGCCTTAACAGTCTTAGTTGCAGGCAAAGCAATCAATGTCAGTTTCCCAAACATTCCTCCCTGTGCTAAAGAACAAAGTCGGGAAAGTAATGGATTCCACTTTAGCTGGGAGGTCTCTTACAGGGGACAGGCCCATAGCCTCCAGTTAGGCAATTATAACATCTTAGACTGGAGCCCCCACAGCCATTTACATGGCAATAGTACTGATGTCCACATCTATCACGGCATCAATTACAGTTTCATAGCCATGTCCTGTTCCCCTATAATTTGGGCCAACAGGGAGATGGGATATCCCAGATTCCAAATAGAGTCCATGCCACCCCAAGATGCTTTATGGCACCTGAGACGTGTTAGCACCTCCCATAACACCTGGCATGGGACATAAAGAGCTTCTGCACAGCAAAAGAAACTACCATCAGAGTGAACAGGCAACCTACAGAATGGGAGAAAACTTTTACAATCTACCCATCTAACAAAGGGCTAATATCCAGAATCTACAAAGAACTAAAACAAATTTACAAGAAAAAAGTCAATTCCATCAAAAAGTGGGTCAAGGATATGAACAGACATTTCTCAAAAGAAGACATTTATGCAGCCAACAGACACATGAAAAAATGTATAAGTGTTCCTATTTCTCCACATCCTCTCCAGCACCTGTTGTTTCCTGACTTTTTAATGATCACCATTCTAACTGATGTGAGATGGCATCTCATTGTAGTTTTGATTTGCATTTCTCTGATGGCAAGTGATGAATATTTTTTCATGTGTCTGTTGGCTGTATAAATGTCTTCTTTTGAGAAATGTCTGTTCATATCCTTTGCCCACTTTTTGATGGGGTTGTTTTTTTTCTTGTAAATTTGTTTGAGTTCTTTGTAGGTTCTGGATATTAGACCTTTGTCAGATGAGAAGATTGCAAAAATTTTCTCCCATTCTGTAGGTTGCCTGTTCACTCTGATGGTAGTTTCTTTTCCTGTGCAGAAGCTCTTTGGTTTAATTAGATCCCATTTGTCAATTTTGGCTTTTGTTGCCATTGCTTTTGGTATTTTAGACATGAAGTCCTTGCCCATGCCTATGTCCTGAATAGTATTACCTAGGTTTTCTTCTAGGGTTTTTATGGTTTTAGGTCTAATATTTAAGTCTCTAATCCATCTTGAATTAATTTTCGCATAAGGAGTAAGGAAAGGATCCAGTTTCAGCTTTCTACTTATGGCTAACCAATTTTCCCAGCACCACTTATTAAATAGGGAATCCTTTCCCCATTTCTTGTTTTTGTCAGGCTTGTCAAAGATCAGATGGCTGTAGATGTGTGGTATTATTTCTGAGGGCTCTGTTCTGTTCCATTGGTCTATATCGCTGTTTTGGTACCAGTACCATGCTGTTTTGGTTACTGTAGCCTTGTAGTATAGTTTGAAGTCAGGTGGCGTGATGCCTCCAGCTTGGTTCTTTTGACTTAGGATTGTCTTGGCAATGCGGGGTCTTTTTTGGTTCCATATGAACTTTAAAGCAGTTTTTTCCAATTCTGTGAAGAAACTCATTGGTAGCTTGATGGGGATGGCATTGAATCTATAAATTACCTTGGGCAGTATGGCCATTTTTACAATATTGATTCCTCCTATCCATAAGCATGGAATGTTCTTCCATTTGTTTGTGTCCTCTTTTATTTCCTTGAGCAGTGGTTTGTAGTTCTCCTTGAAGAGGTCCTTCACATCCCTTGTAAGTTGGATTCCTAGGTATTTTATTCTCTTTGAAGCAATTGTGAATGGGAGTTCACTCATGATTTGGCTGTTTGTCTGTTGTTGGTGTATAGGAATGCTTGTGATTTTTGCACACTGATTTTGTATCCTGAGACTTTGCTGAAGTTGCTTATCAGCTTAAGGAGATTTTGGGCTGAGATGATGGGGTTTTCTAAATATACAATCATGTCATCTGCAAACAGGGACAGTTTGACTTCCTCTTTTCCTAATTGAATACCCTTTATTTCTCCTGCCTGACTGCCCTGGCCAGAACTTCCAACAATATGTTGAATAGGAGTGGTGAGAGAGGGCATCCCTGTCTTGTGCCAGTTTTCAAAGGGAATGCTTCCAGTTTTTGCCTATTCAGTATGATATTGGCTGTGGGTTTGTCATAAATAGCTCTTACAATTTTGAGATACGTCCCATCAGTACCTAGTTTATTGAGAGTTTTTAGCATGAAAGGCTGTTGCATTTTGGTCAAAGGCCTTTTCTGCATCTATTGAGATAATCATGTGGTTTTTGTCTTTGGTTCTGTTTATATGATGGATTACGTTTATTGATTTGTGTATGTTGAACCAGGCTTGCATCCCAGGGATGCAGCCAACTTGATTGTGGTGAATAAGGTTTATGATGTGCTGCTGGATTCAGTTTGCCAGTTTTTATTGAGGATTTTTGCATCCATGTTCATCAGGGATATTGGTATAAAATTATCCTTTTTTGTTGTGTTTCTGCCAGGCTTTGGTATCAGGATGATGCTGGCCTCATAAAATGAGTTAGGGAGAATTCCCTCTATTTCTATTGACTGGAATAGTTTCAGAAGGAATGGTACCAGCTCCTCTTTGTACCTCTGGCAGAATTCAACTGTGAATCCGTCTGGTCCTGAACTTTTTTTGGTTGGTAGGCTCTTAATTATTGCCTCAATTTCAGAGCCTGTTATTAGTCTATTCAGGGATTCAACTTCTTCCTGGTTTAGTCTTGGGAGGGTGTATGTGCCCAGGAATTTATCCATTTCTTCTACATTTTCTAGTTTATTTGCACAGAGGTGTTTATAGTATTTTCTGATGGTAGTTTCTATTTCTGTGGGATCTGTAGTGATATCCCCTTTATCATTTTTTATTGCATCTATCTGATTCTTCTCTTCTTCTTTATTAGTCTTGCTAGCTGTCTATCAATTTTGTTCATCTTTTCAAAAAACCAGCTCCTGTATTCATTGATTTTTTTGAAGGGTTTTTGTGTCCCTATCTGCTTCATTTCTGCTCTGGTCGTAGTTATTCCTTGCCTTCTGCTAGCTTTTGAAAGTGTTTGTTCTTGTCTCTCTAGATCTTCTAATTGTGATGTTAGGATATCAGTTTTAGATATTTCCTGCTTTCTCTTGGGAGCATTTAGTGCTATAAATTTCCCTCTACACACTGCTTTAAATGTGTCCCAGAGATTCTGGTATGTTGTGTCTTTGTTCTCATTGGTTTCAAAGAACATCTTTATTTCTGCCTCCATTTTGTTATTTACCCAGTAGTCATTCAGGAGCAGCTTGTTCAGGTTCCATGTAGATGAGCAGTTTTGAATGAGCTTCTTATTCTTGAGTTGTACTTTGGTTGCACTGTGGTCTGAGAGATAGTTTGTTATAATTTCTGTACTTTTACATTTGCTGAGGAGTGCTTTACTTCCGACTATGTGGTCAATTTTGGAATAAGTGTGATGTGGTGCTGAGAAGAATGTATATTCTGTTGATTTGGGGTGGAGGGTTCTGTAGATGTCTATTAGGTCTGCTTGGTGAAGAGCTGAGTTCAATTCCTAGATATCCTTGTTAACTTTCTGTCTCATTGATCCGTCTAATGTTGACAGTGGGGTGTTAAAATCTCCCATTATTATTGTGTGGAAGTCTACATCTTTTTGTAGGTCTCTGAGGACTTGCTTTATGAATCTGGGTGCTCCTGTATTGGGTGCACATATATTTAGGATAGTTAGCTCTTCCTATTGAATTGATTCCTTTACCATTATGTAATGGCCTTTCTTTGTCTCTTTTAATCTTTATTGGTTCAAAGTCTGTTTTATCAGAGACTAGGATTGCAACCCCTGCTTTTTTTTTGTTTTCCATTACCTCTGGGGAAAATTTCATGACCATTTAACAGCCGACGTAAAGCAACTTAAAACTTAAATTTCAGAATCCCTTAAAGCCATAGATCTACATGCCCAACAAACAGCCATATGGAAGGGTGTGCTAGATCATCTCTCCTGGATAGACCCCCACGCCTGGGGGTCACTCCTTTACTAGAAAAGAATGTTACTGATTATATTCATGTTTGTCTTATGTTACTTACTAATTCTCAGAAGCAAAGCCAGAATACAAGCAGTGACCACCATGCCTGACAAACCTGTTGCTGCACACATCTGTACTCTTCAATCAACAAAACCTGATGCAAAAAACAGGAAAGAGTGAGATGGAGGGGATTGTTCAGGGTGGTGGGAGATATTGAAGAAAGATGCAAACCTTCTTGGAAGGCTGGGAGGTTTTGCAAAGCTTCGAAAGAGGGTTTGGCTGAAGGCAGCCAAATTATCTTATTTGAAGCCTAAGAGCAAAGGTTAGATAACAAGGGGATGTAAAGGAATTGATCTAGATAAGTTAGTTTACATAGGCCTTGGAAACTGGTCTTTAGTCATCCACGCACAGGACTGCTCTCTGGGTGTGTGTGTGGTGTGGGGGTAGGGGGGCGACCATGTTAATCATCCACAAGTTGTGTTGACTCAAAGCCTTTGTCATTAAATTTGTACTGAATAAATGACTTGTCAAGGCTGCAGCTGCTACACCTTTCTGTGAGTGGCCCGGTCCCCTAGCCCGCTCTTTCACTGGATACCTGTGTCTGAGTACATTTTTTCATCTGTTGCTCCTCCAGGGTCTGCTGGTCAGACCTGGCAGTTTTCCAAAAGTAAGACACAGAAATAAATTATTTCTGTGCTAATTTTTTCTGAGCCTCCCAGGTGTACTCTTGCTGGGTACAGCTTCCAGTGGTAGCTCTCATCACTTTTTGGAAGGAGAAATGGCCCACATTTCTCATGTATGTAACTCATACTATGTATGAGTTACAATACATAGTAACTCAGGGGCAATGGCAAATTGCCTGGCCTACTGATAATGGACCTAAGAGGAAAAAGTCTTAAAGATAGATGTGGGACAAGGAGGTCTGAGACAGATGCATGTGGATGAATATGTAGCCCTGTACTGAAAGTATGAAGGTCTTTGTACCACATGTTAATGCCTACCAAAGAGAACTGACTGTGGAAGAGGCACTAAATGACCAAGTAGACAAAATGTTTCAATCAGTTGGTATAATCCAACCTCTATTATTGGCAAACCAGTGTTGACACAACAAATATGTCAATAAAGTGGCCATGGCAACAGAGATGGAAATTATGCATAGGCACGACAGCATGAATTCCTGCTTGCCCACTGTGATCTAGTTACTATTGCTGCCTATTGTCCAATCTGCAGGCAAGAGACACCAACAATGAGTACCCAGTATGGCACCATTCCTTAGGGAGACCAACAAACCACTTAGTGGCCCATTCCATGCTTGAAAAAGCTAGTATTTTGTTCTCATAGAAGAATGAGCATCTTCCAGGTAGGAGTTTGTCTTGTCTGATCTCTGGACCTCATTCAGTGCCAAAATCCAAAGACATATAGAATGCTTAATACACTGGTATGGCATCCCAAATGACATAACAACAGACCAGGGGACCTACTTTATAGCAAAGGAGGTCCAAGAGTGAGCCCGTGATCATAGGATTCACTGGTTCTATCACAT
The DNA here is from genome assembly GCF_003255815.1 of Theropithecus gelada. Classification (NCBI taxonomy): domain Eukaryota; kingdom Metazoa; phylum Chordata; class Mammalia; order Primates; family Cercopithecidae; genus Theropithecus; species Theropithecus gelada. The sequence goes on along the minus strand of NC_037682.1, from coordinate 97,919,619 downwards.
ACCTCACCACTTAGAAACTGTCAGCCATCATTGGAACCTCCTGAGAAAAGTATAGCTGCAGTGCCATTTTGGAGGCAATACTTTGCAAGGATTTACATCATCTGCCATATGCAGTATATGCAATGATGCAAAGACCTTCATATTGCTCTGTGTCTTCAAGAGAAAGAATACATAGGTCCAGAGGTGAAGAGCTAAAAACAGAGTTGCCCCACTTCCCTTTATTTCCGGTGGTTTATCAGGGAATTTGAGTTTTTTGGGACTGGCTATGCCCTTAAAAAAAAAAATTCAAATTATAGTGATACAATTAGAGAAACAAATTGCAGAAGCAAACTACTTTTTAAAAATTAAACAATAACAATTGTGCAATCAAGACTCTTTATTATACGATATCAGGAAGCTAAAAGATAGTTCCTTCCTTCAACGCCAAAACCAAGAAACCTTCAGTTGAGGGAGCCAGATGATTTTTCGGTCTCATTATGATTTTCTAAAGATAAAGACACAGAAATAATTTATTTCTGTGTTAAGTTGTTCTGAGCCTCCCATCTCCAAGGAAGCACAGTAGAAGACCACCCCACCATACTGGGGAGTCCATTCATCTTGGAACCATGCTTATATGAGTCCACTATATTTATTCTGATCTTTCTCACATTTGGTCAAGAACTGATGAAACAATACCGTGTTTAACCAGGGTTACATTACAGACCCAAAAAGCTAATGATGCATACATGTGTGTATATATACAGGTCAATGCATGTCTTAATATCTGTGTGCATACCCATATGTATGTACACTTCTATATTCCTACTCTTCCTCCTCTGTCAAATTACCCCTCCACTGATGACTGCAGAGCTCTCCCACAAACTGGCTATTGCCTCCAGTGAAGAGCAGTATTGAGCTTCTGATTTTTCTGTGTTAAGACCTGTACTGAAATAAACTTATTCTCTTAACACGTTTTATAATGACCACTTTTCCTCTTCTGGTTATTGAATCTGAGAGGCTATATACCATACTGCTTTGGAGTCAGTCAAACCTGGGTTATTAGCCTAGATTGGATATTTGTTCACCTACAGAATGGGGATCCTGCCTGGGCAACATAGTAAAATCACATCTCTACAAAAAATAAAAAGTTAGCCAAGTGTGGTGGCACACATCTGTGGTCCCATTTACTCAGGTGCCTAAGATGGGAGGATTGCTTGAGCCCAGGAGGTCAAAGCTGCGATGAGCTATGCTGGTGTCACTACACTCCAGCCTGGGTGACAGAGTGAGTCCTGTCTCAAAGAAAATAAAATGGGGCTAATACCACCTACCTTTTGGAGTTTGCAGGGGTTTTGATTGGTATATATTGAACACAGTGGAATGAAATGTATGTAGAACCTCTTAGCACAGTGTTTAGTGTGCTGTTAGTGTCAATATGTAGTAGCTAATAATATTGATCCATCCTCTGGTGAGAAGTTGGGTCTCCTAATATGATCTGAAGATCAAAAGCTTCAGAAACGTTAGTGCTAAATTTCAAGATAATTCTGGTCACTTCTACACAACTTCACTGACTTCAATTAAATGATCCTGAAATGTCTTCAACATAGTAATAATTTCAAAATTGAAAGCATAGTATGATGAATGCCCATAAATCTTCTACCTATATTCAAGAATTATCATTTCTATATTCAAGAATTATCATTTGCCACATTTACTTTAGTGTTCTCTCTCCTTCTATATATTTTTCCCTGGTGAAACAATTGAAAGTTTGTAACTATAAACAATCCTGTGACAGCCTTCTCCTAAATGATATTTGAGGATGAAGTCAAGTCTGCAGTGAGGAACAAAACAGGACCTTTTCTCTCCCATCTCAGAAACACATATCTTCCTGAACCACATGTGCTTTGGGGTCAGACTTTGCCTCTCCTCAGAGAATGAATAGCTCTCCAGGACAATTTTATTGGCTTTACTCTAAAGGCTCTATTAATGCTTAACTCCAGATTAGTGTGAATGCAAAACTGGTTGCTGCAGCAAATGCCTGTTGTGATGATCTAGTATGAACCCACGAGACAAAAAGAATGGGGTGTTCTTCAGAGCACTGTTTTTCTCCCATAACCAAGCATATTATTGATTGAATGTATTTAGTGAGATTTACTGACTGCATGAGATTTCGGAGCAGCACTGAGACTCCTCTCCCTAAACAAAACAACACGGCCTCAGGCCGCTAACTTTACTTTCACTAATTAGCCAGACCAACACAGACGTCTCCATTTTTAACTAGATATAAATAAAGTAAAAAAACAACAACAACAACAACAAAAAAAACTCGTGCTGTTTATCGAACACCCATTTTATGGTAGGTTTATCCTAGGCTGGATGGAATTTGCTGTGTGATTTGTTTGCTGTTATGCACATACTGTGAATAAATTTCAGGCCACAAACTCAGGTACAAATAAATCTTCATTTTTTTCCTACATAACTCAAGCTAATATCTGCTTTGAGACCTCATTCTCTAGAAGAGGTAAAAATATCCCCAGCAGTTTGCAGTTTTCTCATATTTCTTTTCTCTCCCCACTCCGGGGAAATAATTTTCCTGTCCAGGAGCATGAAAGAGAAGCTCAGCTTAATTCTCTCATTCTTGTGATATCATTGCCAAATATTTTGTCTGCTAAAGTTTTGTTGTTACTTTCCCCGAGGCCACCAGCCTTTGGAGGCCAGAAATTGTTCTTTTTCTCTTATCCTTTGCTTTTATCCTACTATATAATTCCCCAGAAAACATAGGAATAAAATGACATAGATGCTTGAATAGGGAATAAAACAAAGGGGAGAAAATGATTGCTATTTCAAAAATACTAATCTGCCACTCATATACTTCCCCCAGTTATGACTGTGTCAGTGAGGGTTGTTAGCTACAAGAACCCTGGATAATTTAAACAGAAAAATATAAATTATATGATGTAGGTGGTTCACAATATCTCAGGAAGGCTAGAAGAACCAGACTTAGAGTGCAGAAATAAGAATGGCATCCAAAATAAAGTAACTAAATTGGTTTACCCCATGACAATACTACCAACTCTGGGCATAGACATGCACGTGTATCCTTAATACTACCAATGCTAGCCACTGGGCATTACAGCTCCTGGAAGCTGATATAGCTTCTCCTGCTGCCTTTTCCTCACCAGAATGGATTTTGGGATGTCCTCGCTTCTTGACCTCCTTAGTTGCTGAGTTGAAGTCTAGAGTGGGACTTTGATAAATACAGCAAGGCCTAGAAGGCAGACTTGTGGTACCCTAACAAAAAGAAAGACTGGGAAAGGGGTTTCTGCTTCAATGGTGGGGTCAGTGCAGCTCTCCACTGTGACTCCAAAGAAGGGTAATTCCCCAAACACAGTGTATTTGACCCAGTTTGCACCATAAACTTCCTGTCCTCTAGGCCCAGGTTATGTGCTCCATTTCCCTTTCGGAGCAGCCCAATAATGGCTCACATGTTTCTCGTGACCATAAAGCCCACCACTGACACTGCCGCCTCACCTTCTACTGCTATTGTCTCTGCACATCCCAACCTGCTTCTGAAGCAGAGGCTAGGCTTTGATGTTGTCTCTAGAATGTCCATCAAGGAGAAAACTCAACCTTTCCAACATCTTGGCTTCTCTAGGGGCTACTTGGAGAAACCAAGTCACACATTCCAGAAGGACAGGGCAGTCTCACAGGGTTGTTTTTCACCAATAAGTAACAGGAGGTTAAAGTGCTTGCTATTCTTTTCCTGGACAAACTGTTCCGAGGTCCAGTGGTCCTATAAGGTCTCTCTGGAAGCCTTCTTCAGGGCCAAAAGCAACTAGCAGTAGGTTTTTGAGTTTGGTAACACACCTCTTTGCAATCACTTTCCCTCCTTTCCTGCCTTACTCTCCTTTTATTATCACTCTTTCATCCCTGAGATTTCAATAAAGTGCTTGCAGGTGTCTTCAGTTAGGGATACTGAAATGCCATAGACTAGGTAGCTTATAAACAACCGAAATTTATTTCTCACAGGTCTGGATGCCAGGGAGTCCAAAATCAAGGCACCAGCAGATCTGGTATCTAGTGAGGCTACACTTTTTCTTTCAAAGATAGTGCCTCTTCACTGTGTCCACACATGGTGAAAGGGGCGAACAAGCTCCCTTGGGCCTATAAAGGCACTAATGCCAGTAAGGACACTCATTCCATCACCTCCTAAAAGGCCCTAGCTCCCAATACCGCCACCTTGGGGGTTAGGATTTCAACACAGGAATTTGGCGGGGACACAAACATTCAGACTCTGGCAGCAGGTAAGCTTTGTCTCAAATGCTGTGTTCCAGGGAAAAGGCTGAGTGAAACACATGTAGGAGGGAGAAGACCAAAACATTACAAAATGCACCACACTCACCATAAACTCTGAAAATCAGGTCCATTTCACAGATGAGGAAAACTAAGGCTCAGAAGCATTGAATTATTTCTCAAAGCTGACACTACCAGTTAGTCACAAAACCAGAATCTGAAATCAAGTCAGAATGCCTCTGGCAGCTCACATTCTTTTCACTGCCCTGCACTCATTGCCTGAGTTCCACCCTGCACAGCCCTGGGGAGACAACGTGAAAATAGAATGAGTGCTTACATTTTTCTATAGTAAAGCATCTCAAATGGAAGTCTATGATACCAACGTGGTTTTTTTTTCTCCCCACAACCTCCTCTATCAGAGCCCCAGATTAGTTTGTGTGCTTATCTGACCCACTTTCCCAAACCCACCCACATTTTCTTTTCTGCAGAGTCAGAGAGCTGGCAGAGCTGTTGGGTGGGTTTAGCTTGGAAAGAATAGCATTAACACAGAGTTAATAGGTCACGGCACTTACCAGCTTTTAGGGAAAGATTTAGGAACAGGAAATAGGATTTAAGTGCTGTGAAAGAGTCTCTTGACTTGTGAGGCAGCTTCATGTTGGGATTTTCCACTTAGAGTTTGGAGTCAGATAGACAGGGATCCAACTGTGGTTCTGCCACTTACCAAACAAAAGCAATCTCTAAATCTTTGTGACGCACTTTGTTCATCTGCGTAATGGGGATAATTGTAGTCTCATTAAGCCCATTGCTAAGCATTGAGTAAATGTAGATTTTTTTAAAATGATGGTATCATTGTTATTAGATCTAAGAGGAAAAACATTCTGAAAGGACCCAGTATCTTTTGACTACCCTTCTACATATTGGTAATGCCCACTCTGAAAGCCCCACCTTCGTAAGGTAGAATCCAGAGCGCTTCACTCCTTGGCACCCTTGCAAGATGAGAGCACAAGACCTAGCTTCTGCCTGTCAAAAATACCCACACAGGACTTCAATTTGGAAATGAGTAACCTAAAGAGAGAATCTCTGAGTAGGATATCATTTTGCTGACACAGGTGACAAGCATGGGGGAACACCTTGAGGGGAAAAGTAAAGTTGATATCCTGGTCTATCACTGTAGCAAAATCAGAGTCCTGGCATCCAGGGAACAGGTGATGGATGGTGGCAATATCAGGGAAGTTTTGGTGTCTGTTCCAGGATGTGGTTGGGTGTTGATTCTGAAAAGTTCAGCTTAGCTTCAGCCTGTTTCTCTAACGCTGCAATCAATGTATTCCATAACTCCCTTTAAAAATTCCTTTTTCCTGCTTAACAGAACCAGAATGTATTCTTTGTTTGCAAGAAACGAACCTTCTGGAGTCAGGAGAGCTAATGTATATCATACCATGGTCACGATACCATTACATCCATTATAAGTATTTTAATTTTATAGATGAGGAAACTAAAGCTTTGAAAGGTTAAGTAACAAAAATCCTGATTTAAATCACATGCCATTAGTCTTTAAACCTAAGATCATTTCTTGAATTCTATTTTCCAGAGAAGCCTCATACAGGTGTGAAACCTAATAAACCCAGAGCTTTATTGGGAATCTGCACTTCTCTGGGGCAACCATGGAATGAAGTAATTTTAGAGAGACAGACAGAACATCTGATCCCAAGAAGTTAGAGAATGCTTATTTGTGAGTATTAACATTAAGCATCAAAAAGATTATATTTCTTTCCTGTAGGAGGAAAAGAAGCATTTGTGTGCTAGAGGTTGAGCAGGGAATAGCACATTGCTACCTTATTAACTTCTAAAAAGCTTGGATGGTCCAGTAAATACAGGTGCATTTGAAATTACTTTTTTTGAATGGCCAATCTCTTTCTGAACTTATTTTTTTAAACTCCAAATAGCAAACTTCTCCAGCAACAGGATAAAGTTAACACTTTGGATTTACTTTTGATATGCCATGAAATTCTACTTTTATTCTTCAAAATTTGATGCTAAACATAATTAGCTAGCTGTCTGTAGAATAGCCAGAAGCTGTTACAATATTTCTGAGCAGGATATTTGGAAAATTCAGAACCACATTACCTCTAGGCAATGAAATTTCAACTAAAAGAACTGAAATCTCCACAATGAACAGCATACTTCTTTTATTGTCTCTCCTTAAGTTGTCTTACAATAACCAGTAAGAACTACCAACTGATTACCCTATTTAGTTTAGATGTTTGCCCTCTTCATACCTCTCTTACATAAGGCTCCAAATGGGCAGAAAGCACAGTATTAAAGAGGAATTATAGCATTTATTGCACCCTTAGTTTGCATCAAGTACTGTGTTAAGCATTTCACGTGTATTCATATATACTGAGACAGGGTCTTGCTGTCACCCACGCTAAAATGCAGTGGCGCAATCATGGTTCACTGCAGCCTCAACCTTCTGGCCCAACCAATAGTCCCACCTTAGTCTCCCAAGTAGTTGGAACCACAGGCATGCACCACCATGCCTGACAAATTTTTAAATATGCTGTAGAAATAGGGCCACCCTATGTTGCCCAGGCTGGCCTTGAATTCCTGACCTTAAGAAATCCTCTGGCCTTGGCCTCCCAAAACACTGCAATTACAGGCATGAGCCACCATGCCCAGTCATATATTCATAATGCATCCCTACAAACATCCTGTGAAGTAGGTACAGTTATATAAGTGAGTCAAAGTTGGCCTCTGTGGGTTATCTCTTCATTCCAAGCTAAGACCCATTAGCTCAAAAGCCCTTTGCTGCAAAACTAAAATTTGTACACATCTAATTATTCTAAATTGTATAGTAGCACAACTGGGACTACATCCTGGCTCTTTAAACTCTTAATCCAGGGCTCTCCCACCAATCCAAGCTCCTTCTACATTTTTAACCCTAAGTGTACAATCTTCTCAAAAACAGAATAGATTAACATAGGACAGGAAAGGAATTGACTAAATTTGAACAATCACAACATGTTAATATAACAAACTTTTCATTGTTTTCATTTCAATTTTCTCATTTTTATCTTCATTTTATCCTATAATTATTTGATCACAACTGGTTTCTGTTTCTTCCCTAGAGATCAATGCACCATATTGATTGAACTTTTGACTCTGCTCCAGCAGAAGGAAATGAGAAATTTACCATATTTTCACATTCTATCAAGGAAGTGTACGTATACTATCTAATACGTATGTATCTATGTATGTATCTGTGTGTGTATAGAGAAAGAGAGAGAACATGTGTATTAATGCCTGAAAACTTTTAAGCCCCATGTCAAGAAAATAAGATATCTATGCAGATTACAGAGGTTTTTATTTTTCAATCTCCTTTTTGCCCTATTCCTGAGAACAAGACTTGCTTGACAGACTAGAAACCTCACCCTCTGAGATGGCAGGTGCAGCATAGCAGTCCAAGCTTTTGATTATCTCAAGCTCCTGCTCTTATTTCTAGTCTTCGCTGGAATTTCTTTCATTGCAGCTCTTAGCCAGAAGTGAGGCATAGGTGCTAAAATTGATAGATATAGATAGATAGATAGATGATAGATGGATAGATAGCATATGATAGATAAATAGCATATGATAGATGGATCTAGAAGACAAAAGACTCTATTTTGGAACTCTAATTTTAAACACTTCTTGCATTTTTATCTAAAAATGCAATGTCCTTTCTAAGGACTATTTCTGGAGAGCAATTTGGACTAGCCAGTAATCTCACAAAACCTGATTATTCTTTTGCTGGCAGTGTCTGAACCTTATTAGAGACAAAACTAGATCCAGGCAAATTACATAAGCACTAAGAAGTTTGGCAAGCTTGACAGTAACAGGTGATGTCCAGGACAAGAAACAATAATTACTAGTGGATGCAAATGCCACAATGGTCCGTTGGTCAGAGTGGGAGCTTATGGGTATCAAGTGAGAGATTTTAGGTATCAATTTGCCTAACAGTGGGCACAGTGACTACATAGACATATTACACAATTACTGCTCATTTCATAAGTGTTTACCTGTATAGTAAATAGACTAAGCCACTGCAAAATTCCCACAGAAGCTCTCTAACACAATGGAGTGAGACTTGTATCATAAAGAGCCAGAAGAAGCCCGTGGAGTTTTCCTTTCTTACCACAATGATAAGCTAAATGTAATATCTCACCCACTGAGTAATTTCAGAGATTAGTGCCGCCATTTGGTGCTTTGAATGATTCAGAGATTCTGAGTCCTTTCATATCTCAATTTTATCTGCCTACTTGGACTATGCAAAATAAAGAAGAGTATTTCAGAATGACAGTGGATTATTGTAAACTAACAGTTGTGGCTACTGTTCCAGATGTAGCCTCTTTCAACAAACAAATACCTCCCTCAGGTCCTGGAATGTGCTATTATTCTGATATCTGCTTTTTCTCTATCCCCAAAATCAAAACAATACCAAAAGCATTTCGTTTTTTATTTGTCAGGGTCAGTGAGTGCAACTCCCGTGAATGCACAAGACACCATGCTGGTCCACTATATTGATGACATACTGTAGAATCTGGTGAACATAAAATGTCAGATTCCCTAGAAGCCCTAGCTAGAGTATACCCATTCCAGAGGACAGGAGAAAACTGCCATAAAAATTCATAGTACCGGCCAGGCGCGGTGGCTCAAGCCTGTAATCCCAGCACTTTGGGAGGCCGAGGCGGGTGGATCACGAGGTCAGGAGATCGAGACCATCCTGGCTAACATGGTGAAACCCCGTCTCTACTAAAAATACAAAAAACTAGCCGGGCGTGGTGGTGGGCGACTGTAGTCCCAGCTACTCGGAGGCTGAGGCAGGAGAATGGCGTGAACCTGGGAGGCGGAGCTTGCAGTGAGCCGAGATCGCGCCACTGCACTCCAGCCTGGGTGACACAGCGCGAGACTCCGTCTCAAAAAAAAAAAAAAAAAAAAAAAAAAAAAAAAAAAAAAAAAAAAAAATTCATAGTACCCAGGATCTAGACATGTCAGGATATCCATTTTAAAATACTCACTGCCACCAAGAAAGAGATACAATCTTGGTTTCTGGGCGGTTTCTGGGCATTCAATGTCTAGAACATGACATGACATGCTATCCTCTCTAAAGAAGTCACTACTATTAATAAAGGGATATATCGCCTTTAAGCCTCTATGAATTTTGAAGCCGCCATTCAACAAAGTGGAGTTACTGCTCAAATACTAACAAGCAATCCAGATTGATGCTAGCTTGGAGTGAGGCTCAGAGCAAGAGATGGTATAGAGTGCAGGATAAGCTGCTCTGTTACTTGGCCCTTATGAACCAGTAGACCCAAAGACTAGGTATCTTCAGCAGATCAAGTTGCACTATGGAGACTGTGGTGAGACCCACTGTTAGAATCACAGGAGATGCTCCCAGGGTTTTGAAACAAACAAGGCTTTGACTTAATATCGGACTCAGAGACAAAGTATCTGGCCATAAGACATCAAGGAAGAGTACACCCTGAGGTGCTTCATGAAATGATTTTATCCAGCCATAAAGTAGGCTGTTCTGTATCAGTCAAGTTTTAATACAAGAATACAAGTACCAGAAACTCCTTGCGTTAGTCTGTTTGCATTGTTATAAAGGAATATGAAGCTGGGTAATATATAAAGGAAAGAGGTTTATTTTTGCTTACAGTTCTGCAGGCTATACAGGAAGTGTGGTGCTGGCATCGCCTTCTGGTGCGGGCCTCAAGGAGCTTACAGTCACAACAGAAGGCAAAAGGGGAGCTGGCATATCATACGGTGAGCCAGGAAGCAAGAGAGGGGGAGGAAGTGCCAGGCTCTTTAAAGCCACCAGATGTTGTATAAACTCATATGTGAGAACACATCCATTACCACAAGAACAGCACCAAGTCGTTCACTTGGGGGATCTGCCTCCACGATCCAAACACCTTCCACTGGGCCCACTTCTAACACTAGAGGTCACATTTTAACAGGAGATTTGGAGGGCACAAAACATCCAAACCATATCACCCCTCTAGGTATTTTACGCAGGATGGAATTTCACAAAGGAAATTCGTCATTCTAAAGTCACTGGAAAATTTGGAAGGAAGAGTTCTAGGTTATGCCTCCAAAAATAACTATTTGAACACTATATACTTGATCACTAAGGTAGCAACTTCCTCTGAAATTGCTACTTACACAATTAAAATCAAGAACACTCAGAAGAGGGAAGGCTATGCATGTGTGGCACAGGGAATACATGGAAAAGCTCTGAACCTTCCTCTCAATTTTGCCATGAACCCAGAACTGCTCTCAAAAAATAGGCTTTATAAAAGCAAAAAAAAAACACTCAGTAGTAACTGCAATCCCAGCATCACAGAGCCAAATTTAGAAAGTCCCCACTGCAGCAACCACCACCACAAATGTCTCTCAACACCCAGATACTAAAGATTAAACACTAAATTACTTCTAAAGGAAGAACTTCTGTCTCCACCAAATAGTTTCCTAGCAGAAAACAGCAAAAAGAAACAAAAGATGGCCTTTGTCTCACTTCTTTCCAAACCTGTGTGATTGCATCCATCTAAAACTAGTCGTAAAGGAGTCTGGAATATGCTGATTTTTACCTTTATAGTTTCTGCAGGTCAGGAAGTCTCTCTTAAAGGAGGGTAGAATGCAGGTTGAATGAACAAATCAACCTCATGCAATATTATGGGGAATTGCTACATATAAAATTTGAGCCAGTCCTAAAGGTAAAATTAAATTGCATGAGCAGATGGCTTATACTGCCAGTGACCTATTCTTGCAGAATTGCTGAGTAGGTCACTGTAACCCACACCCAGAGCTTCATAAGGAGTTCCCTCACAGGTAGACCCCAAGCACCAGAAACTCCTTGTGTTGGTCTGTTTGCACTATTATAAAGGAATATGAAGCTACAGAGCTTAGTATGTATCTGAAAGGATTAAAGTGGCAGCCGTGCGTAAATTCACTACATTCCAGGGGAAAGTTGGGCTACACTTGAGATACTATGCCTTTACTGAGATAAACAAGCTGTTGTCTTTTCTTTCATTGACAGATGAATATGAATCTTTTGTTTCATTGATAACCAATATAGGCTTTCAAATTTTGGTATATAGATTCACTTTTAATGGTCTCATCCTCAGCCTAATTTAATCTTATATGTCAGAGTTATCTTTTATTATACACACTGGTTCTGTTTCTCTGAATGATTGCCGATATGCTTTCACATCCTCTAAAAGTTATTCTTATAATTGTGGTATGACCCCTTTTCCCTCTGTGCTCCTCAGCACTCTGATCACACTCTAATTAAAGCTAATATCACATTGTTTCACAATTATCTGCATACATGCTTGCCTATCGGATTAGATTCTGAAATGCTTCCAGGCAAGATTAGGATTTTACTCATTTTTCAACTTTCTAGTAAGGCATTTATTATGGAAAGTTTCAAACATTTGTACAAGTAAAAAGAATGGTGTAATGAACCCCTACCCACCTATCACATAGCTTAAACAATTCTTAATTTGTGAGTCATCTTGTTTCATCCCTGCTTCCACCTACTTTTCTGCTCCTCCAGGTCACTTTGAAACAATTCCTAGACATCAATCTCTCTTCCATACATATTTCAACAAGTATCTTCGTAAAATATAATCATAATTTGATCAGCCTTGCTAAATACTTATAGAATTCATTAATATCATTAAATACCCGGTGAGTGCTCACATCTCTTTAATTGCTTCAAAATATATTTTACTGGCTGGACACAGTGGCTCGTACCTGTAATTGTAATTCTAGCACTTTGGGAAGCCAAGGTGGGAGGATCGCTTGTAGCCAGAAGTTTGAGACCAGCCTGGACACGGTGAGACCCCGTCTCCACAAACAAATTTTAAAACTAAGCTGGATGCAGTTGCACACACCTGTAGTCCCAGCTACTTGGGAGGCTGGATGAAAGAAAAAGACTCTGTCTCTAAACAAATATTTTTTTAATTAAAAAAATACATATTTTACTGTGTCTTTAATTGAATCAGGATTGCAATAAGACACACAAACTTCAATTGGTATATATGTTTTTGTTTTTTAGATAGGGTCCTGCTATAGTACGTTGCACAGGTTGTTCTCGAACTTCTGGGCCCAAGTGATCCTCCTGCTTCAGCTTTCTGAGTAGCTGGTACTACCGGAGCCCATCCCATGCACTGCTGGTATGTTTCTTTTTTAATCCATAGAGTTCCTCTTCTCTCATGCTTTTTATTTTTACAGTTTCTGTGTTGAAAAAAACTGGCTTATCTGTCTTGTAGTTTCCCGCAGCTAAGCTTTTACTGATTACATCACTGTGTTAGGACATTTTCTGATCCTTCGTATTTCCTGTAAATTGATAGGTCTAAAGAGCTAATAGATTCAGGTTAGAATTTTTGACACTACTAATTCAAAGCAGTAATACTGACCTCTATTATGAGACATGCATTTTCTGGTTATTCTCTGTTGTATTAGTCATTGATGATCACCGCTTAGAGCTATTATTTATTCGTATTTCATTAGCTTAAATACTTCCATAAAGAGAATTTCCCGGCAGGCACAGTGGCTCATGCCTGTAATCCCAGCACTTTGGGAGGCCAAGGAGGGTGGATCACCTCAGGTAAGGAGTTCAAGACCAGCTTTGCCAACATGGTGAAACACTGTCTCTACTAAAAATACAAAAACTAGGGCCAGTCGCAGTGGTTTACACCTGTAACCTCAGCACTTTGGGAGGCCAAGACAGGCAGATCACCTGAGATTGGGAGTTTGAGACCAGCCTGACCAACACGGAGAAACCCCATTTCTACTAAAAATACAAGATTACTGGGCATGGTGGCACATGCCTATAATCCCAGCTACTCGGGAGCCTGAAGCAGGAGAATCGCTTGAATCCAGGAGGCGGAGGTTGCGGTGAGCCCGAGACCGCGCCATTGTACTCCAGCCTGGGCGACAACAGCAAAACTCCATCTCAAAAAAAAAAAAAAAAATTAGCCGGGCATGGTGGCGAGCACCTGTAATCCCAGCTACTCAGGACGCTGGGGCAGAAGAATTGCTTGAACCCTGGAGGCAGAGGTTGCAGTGAGCAGAGATCGCACCACTGCATTCCAGCCCAGGTAACAAGAGCGAATCTCTGTCTTAAAAAAAAAAAAAAAAAACAAAAAACAAAAAAAAAACAGACACACACACACTTTCCCTCAACAATTTGGACATCCCAAAAAATAATTCATATAGTAAAAGGAGAAATTATTTCTCTATATTATTGTTTTTCAAAATGATGGGTTTAGGTATTAAACTCTTTGTTTTATAGTTCTTTCAAGATTCTTTAAGATATCTGTCACTTAGCAAAAACTTAGTAAATATTTTTTGAATCGAATTGCTTTCATAATGCCTTAATACACAGTATCAATTTTTTAATGTCTTTTATAGAATAACATTTTCTCTAACTTTTCTAACAAGTGTCAAGTTCAGAGATTATTCTGGTTCGTGTTCTATGGATAAGATTTACCCTTAAACCTTTTAGAGAAAAGTTACTACGTGATGACACATAATGAAGAACTCTGAGTCCTCAAATCCCTTATTATTCAGGACTTGAACAATAGATCTTTAGCTACTATTTTAGTAAGAAATCTCCCAATTCAAAACTGGGAGCCCTACAGCCCATCTGCCTAAGTTGATCAGCACTTTATGTGTCCTGGAATACAATTCAACTTTCAGACCTTCACGATGTAATATGTTTGCCAACTGCACATTGTAGAAACTGCAGCCAGAATGGCTATACGTCATGCTGCTGGGTCTTTAACCTAGAGGAGCTAATAAGAACAACAACAAAGCCAGGATCATGTTTATATAGCTGTAGCTTCCCAGGAAAATCACCTCAGTAAAAAGGTTGTCTGCAGTGACCAACCAGGAGGTCCAAGGTCTAGTTGGAAGTAAGGGTACCACTAGCTCCTGTATCTGAGAACAAATTAACCCAAATCTTCCTTTTCTGTTTCCAAAATTTAAATATAAGCATATGCACACATACATTCTCAAGCATATGCATCTTTTACGTAGTTTGACTGAGGCTACAAACAGATTTCTGACATTTGTCAGAACTGGCACAGCCAGGAATCAAAAACCTTGACCTCTCTGATTTGAGATAAACTTGTTATTGCTACACTAGACTGTTCTATTTGTTTTTTAGTTTCTGCAAGCTACCTCAAATCCTCCTCAAAATGGGTAGGACATTAAAAATAAAATAAATTGAATTAATTATATATACCTTTTTCAGATATCTATCCAATTTTCTATTTTCTTATCCAATCTCCTCATATCTATAAGCAATTTGAGAGCAGAACAGTCTTCGTCACCACTTTAGCCATTGATTAGCACACTGTAGGTTACAATAGATTTTGGTTTTTTTTTAAAGACAGAGTTTCGCTCTTATCGCCCAGGCTGGAGTGCAATGGTGCAATCTCAGCTGACTGCAACCTCCACCTCCCCGGTGCAAGTGATTCTCCTGCCTCAGCCTCCCAAATAGATGAGGTCACAGGCACCAGCCACCATGCCCAGCTAATTTTTGTAGTTTTAGTAGAGACAGGGTTTTGCCATGTTGGCTAGGCTGGTCTTAAACTCCTGACCTCATGTGACCCACCCGCCTTGGCCTCCAAAAGTCCTCAGCTGGGACTACAGGCATGAACCACTGAGCACGACGTGCAATAAATGCTAAGTAAATGAGTCAGTTTAAATAAATGAGCCTGAATGAATAAAAGAACAAAGGAGTTTGAAAATAGCAGAATAAAATTGTGTTAGCCTTCCTGCTTTCAGAATTACTCAAGGTCTGTTTCAACAATTCTATTCATTCAATAAATATTTTGATATGTAGTGAATGAATAATTCCATCATATGGCTAAAATGTAGTTAATATATCACTTACATATAAGATTATTCAAACAACTCCTATAAGGCAAACTGAACCAAGAAGCTACAAGCAGAGCAGGTATTTAAGAAAGCATGATGTTCTACTGAAAAATAATACCAAGTAATCTTGATGCCAGATCAAATGATTAGTTCTTGTGTTGATTTTTTTTTTTTCTATTATGGAAGGAAACACAAAAATCGGTTCAAAAATTTTCTAATAATCACTGAGAAGTAAGTAGCAAGTTCTGAGTATCCACATAGGATTCAGTTGGTTTGGTTTGAGGAATATGTGTAGTGTTGTTTTTTGTTTTTTATTTTTCACTTGGCTTCTTCCAAAATAACTCTGTAAATATATATTATTGTGATCATTTTAAGATAAAGAAAAAATGAGATTTGGACATTAAGTACTTTGCTTAAGGTTGGAAAGCAGCTTAAGCGGTGGAGCTAAGGTTTGAATCCCAGCCTGTTGCCTTCAAAGCCCTTGGTCTTTTTAAACATCGATCTGTACTTCTTCATGGGCACAGCCAGTTTTTATCTTCTATCTATGGCACACATCAATGTGCTCATGTTAGCAGTTGGTATCTCATACATGTCCCCATAGACTTCAAATAGTCCTGTGCAGAGATCAGTAAAATGGAGATGGCAGCTCTGCTCTTTCTGAGCTTCCTTCCTTCTACACATAAACACAACACAACAAATGAATATAAAAATGGGAATATAAATAACATGATATAATGTGAAAGTTAGGGGTGAGGTAATATAAAACAATGAGAGTTCAGAAACAAAGCCATATTCAAAGATCATTGTCTTTTTAAGATGCAGATTTATACATAGGTATTAAGACTTTCCAATCATCTGAAATGCGTAAGCATTCTGGTTCTAAGCCAATCAACATGTGAATAGTAACGCTTTAACAAAAATCAGTGTGGCAACCATTTACTCACAGAGCAAAACTATATTAGTACCAATGAGATTCCTGTGGAAACAAAGCCATTTTAACTGAATGGGTTTCCTACAGTTTCTGTTTCCAAAAATATCTCACCATGGAATACAATTATTCTCAGAACTATTCTTCCCAAGTGATGTCACTGTATAATCATAGGGCACAGCCTCACAAACTGAGGTGGCTCAAAAAGCATTTGGCTGATGGTAAGGTTTTACTCTATATTAATTTTCTGTCAGTGCATTCAAATGCAAATGTTTCTATTTTGAAAACACTTATCCCTGCTAAATCAAAGGAAATTTTTATTTTTCATCTACCTCTAAAGCTCCTAGAGAATGTTTGCACGTTCATGCAAGAAGTTATGTTGGGTGGGTGGTTCGTTTATGTGTTTATGTCACTTCTAGCTCTCACTACACCTGATGGAGCGGGTATGATAGTTTCCATTTGCTCAATCATTTACTCCTTAAAAGGCACAGGCAAAATTTGAACTAAATCTGTCATACTACATACACCCCACCACAACAATGTATCTAGTACCAAAAGAGAGTGTACGAAAATTCTTAAAACTAGAAACAGGAAATGAAAATACCACATCAATAAGTGAGGAGGCTAAACATTATGTAAATGAGAGCCCAAGGAAACTGTATATTTTTCTTTTATAAGGTCTGTTCTCCAATAGCTTTCAATTCTGTTTTTATGGAAATGTCCAGATTATAAATACAGTGAATATAATTTTGGGCAGGTTTTAAGATCCTGATAGCCTGAAAACCAAGAATAAGCAGTGAGAATGTGCTGGAAAAAAAAAAATACTATTCTTCTTTAAGCAAATTAGGAAGCAGCTTTCTAGAAACATGCAAAAATATTTTTTCTTCAATGATGATTACATCTTTACACCATTTTCATCACACCACCAATATTCGAGAGAAGTCATGCCCTTCAACCTGTCCTATTTACTAGACATAAACCTGGCATTGGCTGTCAGTTTTAACAGATTAGCAGACACCAGATGTATCTGTTGAAAGGTGCCTTATATATACGAGAAAAACTTCAGCCAAATTTAAAGGGGTTTAAATGAGCAAAGAACGATTTGTGAATCAGGCAGCCCTCACAGCAGATTCACAGAGACTCCAGGGGTGCCTCATGGTCAGAAGAGATTCATAGACACAAAAGTTAAAGTACGTACAGAAACAGCGAGACTGGTAACAGCTCCGCGTTTGCCTTATTTAAATGCAGTTTGAACACTCAGCAATCTATGAGTGGCTGAAGTACAGCCACTGGGAATGGCCTACACTCAGCTATTGTTACGAGTGCATACTATCAACTTAGATTTTCAGTTTTGTCTGGTAAGCTCGGTTGCAGTTCATCCACAAGGACTCAAATATAGAAGTACGGAGTCCTCCATATTTAGTCTGCTTCAACAATTTCCCCCTTTTGGTCATTTTCTCAATTTTGAGAGATTGATTAAAACATTAAGTCATTTATATTACTATCACTGTCATAAAGGTACTTATATGGTTTCGAAACCCACTGGGAAACAGAACAGTGAGTTTTGCAAGAAGAGAATAAGGACTGAGTAGAAGGTACCTCCTTATGCTAGAACATCCTGTTTATAGGAGAAAAACAAAACCTGGTCTGTTCTAGGATCTATACGTTTTCTTGAAGCCTTAGTTTGATTATGTCACATTTAGCACAAGTGACTCCATTTTAGTTTGGTGTGGTTTGTTAGAGCCTAGTGCATGAACTCAGTCCAAAATAATGGCCTCCTATAATTTTGTTTTAAAAAATCTCACTTTTGGCCAGGTTCTCACTTAGGTGAGAGTGTGACCAAAACTTGGGGCCTTAGCCCTACTCCTAGTTACCATCGTTTTGGGTTTCCGGTCTCAGCATGTCATTCATAGGTTATTTTGTTCTCATGGTCACACATTTCTTTCAGCTTTTGTCATTCCAGTTGAAGAGAGGCCATTTGACTTCTAGACATGGCTGCATGCAAACAATTAAAACCTTTGAGAGAATACAGTGCACCAGGAAGACTATTATGACTACCGGGAGGTTCACACCAAGATTTTGGAATATGCTCCTTATCCAGGGCCCCCATAAATCAAACCACCTAACATTAAATAGATTAAAGAATGCGCTAAATGAATATTCTACTCACTTGACTAAGTGGTCTTTTCATTAATCCCCTACAACTGAATTCTTGTAATCTACATTTGATGTATTTCTCCATAGGCCACAAGCGTCAGCAGCTGCACAGACACTTTTCTGTTTAGCCAATTCTATCATTTAGAATAATTTTCACAAGAGAATTTAAAGTCTGTTGTGTAACGATAGCCTTTAAAGTAGAATTTGCTGCAGAGCCTATTATGAGGGAGACATTTCTAATTATTGCCTCTTTTATTCTAAACCATGGAAAAAGGACCTAACAAATGATATCCTTACGGAAGAGTGAAGGCCTCCTGGCAATGTTCTCTTTAATCCATGATGTGTGTTAAGAGGAGTTTTGACTGATTATGAGGCAACATATGTACCACTAAAGTTTCTCACCTACCATGGGCCTTCATCTTTTACCTATTAAAGTATAAGGTTATTCATGTATAAGGCTGACTGCAAGCTCTTTCACAAACAGAAGCATACCCTATAAAAGTGCACAGACTAGATCCTCTTTTCACTTCTATTGTTCATAGAGACATAAAGGAGGAGAAAATATTCAAAGATAAGAGTCTCGTAATAGAAGTTTCATTCCATGAACTGGGGAAATGCTGTTCACATCAAGGATGCCATCTTCTGGGGAGAAACCTTCCTAGTTAATTTTAACTTAAATGTTCCAACGGGTGTACAGTTCCAAGAGTATGGAAGGACCCTTCTCAAATGTGAGATTATAAACCCAAGGTTGAACACTCCAAAGTTTTGCTGCAGTGTGGATGGCAAGGACGGTCTTTCTCTGATGTTCTCAGAAGATCCAATCTTCAGGTTTCAGATTGTGAAGGGATTGTCCTCAGTGAACCATAAAAAGCTTTCTTTACCTGATGAAGTTACATTGTAGCATAATAATCTACTGTTATACCATCAACCCTCTTGCATGGGAAAGATTTTATACAACCAGAAAACGGCACTGAAAATGACAATTGAATGAAATCTTTTTATAAATACTTAAATGGCCCATCAGGTAGCCAAATGTACCTGAAGCTTTGATTGTCTTCCCAGGAATATGGAACCAAACATTGATTTTAAACTATCTTCACAATTTATAAGCTACCACATCAATATATTCAATTTGGATTATTTTATTTTTTCTATGACGAGTCAGGGAATGCAGAACGTTCTTAAGAGAAAATCAAGTTGTATGTTTCCATTAGTGTATTTTTAGTGTTAAAGCTAGTTTTTAATAACATTTTATAAAACAATTCAGTTTTAATTAGTTTGACCATAATGTAAGACTTTTATCAACCTTTTATAATAATTTACATTTTTTTTTTCCTCAGAGTAGAACAAAGTTAAGAAAACTGTTGTGCTTCTATTCCAATGTCCAATTTATGGGGGAAAAAAAACTGAACAATGCCATTTTAACTTTAGCCAATATGTTTTAGACATAGAATCTTATAATTTTTATAAACCTTTCACAACTTGTTCAAACCTTTAGCTTTAATTCTAAACAACGCTTTAACCCTCTAATCTAGGTAAAAATTTATGTTCTCACATTTCCTTATAATCTCTTACAAAAACACGTTTTATTCTCCTTAACACACCTTGTATGAAAATTTATTTTTTCAGTAGTCTTAATTACATGTTCCAGTGTTAACTCTTAGAGACTTTTACTTTTGGTGAAAACCTTGGCAAGTAAGGGATTTTAATTACGTACTAGGTTTGGAGCCTAGGACCCAGACAGAAATGCAGATAAGGTCTGAGTCTTTCCAGCATCTAACTCCCTGTGTCCCAGGCCTTATCTAGCTGTAAAGCAGGCAAGCTGTACAATTAAGAGTCATATGGCATTTTAGGATGCATTTAGGAGGCCCAATCACGTTTAAATTGTACAAAATTTCTGGCATAAATTTCTTTTCATAAATTCTTTCACAACTTACACAGACCACATATGACATGTTTAGACTTTGACTTGCCCTAAACATCACTCTTTTTAAACAACAAGCCATTTTACTTCAGGACAAGAATTTTCCATACAACATTCTTTCTTCCATAAAATCTTTTTCTTTTTCTTTTTTTTTCTTTTTTCTTTTTTTTTTTTTTGAGATGGAGTCTCACTCCATTACCTAGACTGGAGTACAGTGGCATGATCACAGTTCACTGCAACCTCCACCTATTGGGTTCAAGAAATTCTCCTGTCTCGGCCCCTGAGTAGCTGGGACTACAGGTGCCTGTCCCACACCTGGCTAATTTTTGTATTTTTAGTAGAGACGGGGTTTCACCTTGTTAGTGAGGCTGGGCTCGAACTCCCAACCTCAGGTGATCCACCTGCCTCGGCCTCCCAAAGTGCTGGCATTACAGGCATGAGCCACCAAGCCTGACCAAAATCTCTTCTCTTTATAAACTTTTTTGCATAGCTAGGGGGCATGACTAATTCCATATATTCCCAGGCTTACTTAAAATTTAATGTTTTCAAAATGAATTGAACAATTTTCAAAAGGCAAAGCAGTTTGACCTTAAAGCATTTAGCAAACCTAATATCTGACCTGCATAATTTAGACAAAATGTATTTATTAATAATCTTTAGAGCTGTTTTTCTTTCCCAAAGATTACTAAAGTTACATGAACTGAAAGGCATTACAGTTTTTATTTTGCTTTCAAATATTTAAGTGCTTATCTTTAGACAAATTAATTAGAGCTCTTTTAGATAAACATTACATATAACACAGACATAATTACACAGACAGACAGAAGATTACTACAGTAGTTAAGATTTTTCATTTGCCAGTTTTTAAACTTCTTAACTGATTATTGGCTTTAAGGTGGAGCCCTTGGAAGAATGGGGCCAGGAAAGGGATTTCTGGTGCCTGGTTTTCACCAAGGAGTGCTGTTAGAGCCTGAATATCTGCTTTTAATTAAGCTGACTTAACCATGGCACTCTTTAATAGAGTCTTTTTAAAATTTCTTATTACCCGATTTTAAGCAGGCCAAATGGAAGATATTTCTGGCTTTTAAACTTTACCAAAGGTAACACCCCAGGTGCTCAGAGAAATAAAAATTTAGGATAGTCCATGGAGGAGAAGAGACCACACAACGTTATACAGATATTAAACCAGAAGGGGCTTAGTTCCTAACCAACAAACTGAACCCAGACAACCACTATAAAAGGTCAAGATCTAATCTACTGAGCTACTGCGCAGAGCAGTCTCCACTGCCCTTCCCAGAAAGACCCTAGAGTAATTTTGAGCTTGCAGAGGCTTTTAACTACTCAAGATAATTTTTAGAGCTAACCATGACATAAACCTTAAAATTCCTGTTCCCCGAAAGGCAGAGGCCAAGAGAAAGTACCATTAAGTGGTTACGAGGTCAAGCTCCAAGAATATAAAATGGAGACCCCATCAAGTTTTGTTTCAAGGACATACAGAAAAGTTGGTTATTGGCCAGCTTGCTGGGCTGTCTTGAGCAGTGACCTTATGGGGTCCTAAGACCGTATTTTATCCTAAAGGTACTCCTAGATGCCGAAGAACAAATTCATAGCACAAATATATCAATTTAAGACTAGCATCAGAATCTTTTTTGCATTAATCAAAACTTTACAGAACAGACAAAGAGTGATTTTTACCATTCATTCAACTGTTTGCACAGAGAGAGAAACCAGAAATCTGACTGGTAAATTCTTACCCTTTTGCCAGTATGCCAGACTTCTGGATTTCCTTTTCCTAAGTGGCCCCAGTGACCCAGCTTGCTGCACCATCAACTGGGGTTCAAGTCACATCATAAAGAAAACTTTTTCATTCTGGCCAGAGTAAAACATGTGTGATAAAACAGACATTAGCCACTCTGATTAGCCGCCAATATCAAGCTGGCATGGCTTAAATTTGTCCTCAGATGGACCCCGTCATCATTAATCCAACCTCCAACTAAGAATTTCAACACGTGGTCTCTGGGCAAGATGGCTGCCATGAGTAACAGAAAAGATAGAAAGGGGAAAGGAGAGAGAAAAGCTTAGTCTGTGGCAGGGTGGGGAAGGCGAAATGCTCACGGAGGTCGGTGAAAGTCCCACCCATTGCAGGGACACTGAAAAGTTCAGGCGGCAGCTGCTGCTGTTGTTGTAAAGGGATTTTTTTTTTCTCCAACAGTCCCATCAGCTCTCAAGTTTTCCCTTTTGGAAGAAGAAAAATTTCCCCATGTCCCACAATCCTGTATACGCCAATCCTGTCACCCATAGTTGTTAGCAAAGAGTGCAAGGCACATCATTCCAAAGAGAATAGTAGTTGACATCCTGTAGTGCCAAACCTGTTCTTTGCCAACAGGGATCTTACCGAGAGTCCTCATTTTTAAATGTACTTCAATGCATTGTTGTTCATTCGGAGTGCTTCACTGTAAGTTATCTTTAGTAAGATTTTGCCATTTCTGTCAAGATGTTGCTGCCTCCCAGGCCTACAGTATAAGCCAGAAGGAACTCAGTTTTCCAGAAATTAAGAATCCTATTTTTACCTAAAATATTGACTTTATGCTCAGGTTCTTCTGATTAACGTAACCAATGATTTTTTTTCCCTATGTAAGCATGCGAGAAAAATGAAACGAAGGGGTAGAACACAAAAAATCCCTGTGAATTTTCAAAAGGCAAATTTTATAACCCCTGCAATATTACTGGTTACTACCAGTTCCTTTCTGACCCAGTCAGATGTAAGAGGCCTCTAACTGGATCCAAGCCAGTTCATTCCTGGATCAAATTCATTCCTGGACCCAGTCCAGTTTCTGTTGCGACTCCAAACCCAGTTTGGATCAGAAATTTGCTCAAATAAACTCGGAGGACTCAAAACAGAAATCCGTGGAGCTCTGAAATCTGACAGGGAACTTACCGACGATCCCCGGCTGCTCTGAGAAATCAATGGACACAAGTGGGTCCTGCAGGTACCTTGCGTGTTCACTCAGTGCTTCTAGGGGTCGCTAGAAGCTCCACTTCAGATCCCACTTCTGGTACCATCTGATAAAATAAAAACTTCAGAATTTAAAGGATTTTGATTGAGCAATGATTGATTCACGAACTGGGCAGCCCCTGGAATCACAGCAGATTCACAGAGACTTCAGCAGTGCCTCCTCATCAGAACAAATTCATAGACAAAAAAGTTAAAGTGATATACAGGAAATGGAAGTGAGGTACAGAAATAGCAAAATTGGTTACAACTCCACCTATGTCTTATTTGAATGCAGTTTGAACACTCAGCAGTCTATGAGTGGCTGAAATATGACTGCTGGGATTGGCCAACACTCAGCTCTTGTTATGGGTACATACTATTAAGTTAGGTTTTCAATTTTGTCTATTAAGCTAGGTTACAGTTTATCCACAAGGACTCAAACATAGAAGAGTCCTTCACATTTAGTTTGCTTTAATCTACATCATCCTATGGATAGGGAACTGCCTCCAAAGCCAATTGATAGTGGCTGCCCAGAATGTTGTACTGAGGAGCAGCCTGATCTTTGTTGGAGCTCAGTAAATAGTTAGCAAGGTCTGCATGGGCTGATATGAGAGTGACTGCAGCCTGGCTGAATGGTGTCTCCCAGGAAAATATATCCACATCCTAATACCTGTGCTGTCAGAAATGTTATAGAGATTTGCAGGAGAAAAAAACAAAACCTGATGTGTTCTAGAATCTATGTGTTCCCATAAAGTCTTCGCATGAGCGACTCCATTTTGGTTTGGTTTCGTTTGTTGGGGACTAGTGCATGAGACTGGTCTAAAACAATGTCCTCTCATAATTTTTTTTTTTAAATCCCTTTTCAGTCAGACTGTGAAAGTGTAACCAAAATTTAGGGCCTTAGTGTCACTCTCAGTTACCATTATTTTGGGTTTCAGCACATCACTTATAGGTTATGGTGCCCTCATGGTTGCCTATTTCTTTCAGCTCCTGTTATTCCAGTTGAAGAGAACATATGATGTTCTAGAGATGGCTGCATGCAAGCATTTAAAATCTTTGAGAGAATACAGTGCACCAGGGAGACTATTATGTTTATTGAGAGGATAATACTGAGTTTGGAATATGCCCCTTACCCAAGGTCCCCCCCCAAGCCAAACCTCCTAAAATCAAGTAGATCAAAGAATGGGCTAAAGAGTTTACTCACTTAACTAAGCAATCTCTTTGTTAATCCTTTATCCCTGAATTTCTATAATCTACATTTGATGGATTTCTTCATAGGCTACAAGTGCTAGCAGCTGCACAGGTACTTCTGTTTATCCAATCCTATCATAATTTTCATAAGAGCATTTGGAGTCTATTGTGTAACTGTAGTCTTTACAGAATTTGCTCTAGAGTTTATGATGAGGGATAAGTTTCTAATCATTGCTTCTTTTACTTTAAACCATGGGAAAAGGACCAAATGATGCCCTTTTAGAAGACAGAAGTCCTTCTGGCAATGTTCTCTTTAACCTATGATGTGAGTTAAGAGGAGTGAACCAATGTTTTGTTTTGACCGATTATGAGGCAACACATGTACCCTTAAAGTTTCTTACCTACGTTAGGTCTTCATCTTTTGTCTATCAAAGTGTAAGGTTATCCACGTGTAAGGTTGGCTGCAAACTCCTTCACAAATAAAAGTACATCCCATTAGTGTACCTAACAGACCCCTTTTCCACTTCTATTGTTCATAGAGGCATAGTGAGAAGAAAACATTCAAAGATAAGAGTTTCATGACAATAGAAGTCTTAATCTGTGAACTTGGGAAAAGCTGTTTACATCAAGGATACCATCTTCCTCTTGAGAGAAATTTTCCTGGTCACTTTACCTCAAGGGTTACAAGGAGTACACAGTAACCAAAGTGTGGAGGGACCCTACTCATTTGCGAGGCCATAAACCCACAGCCCAAAGTTCTGAAGTTTTGTTGCAGTGTGGATGGCAAGGACGGTCTTTTGCTCATGTTTCCAGAAGATTCAAACCTTAGAAATCTTTCTTTACCTGGTGAAAATAAATTGTAGCATAATAATCTACTGTTACAACATCAGCCCTCTTACAAGGAAAGCTTTCATACAACTAGAAATCACGCATTGAAAATAACAATTGAACAGAATCTCTTTATAAGATGTTTAAATGGCCCACCAGGTACCCGAAGCTTTAATTATTTTTCTAGGAATATAGGATCAAGCATTGGTTACAAACTATTTTAAACAATTTCACTACTAGCTGGTTTAACATGAAAGTAATTTCTTCTTCCAATTATATGGTCAACTTTAGAATAAGAGCAATGTGGTGCTGAGAAGAATGTAGATTCTGTTGATTTGGGGTGGAGAGTTCTGTAGATGTCTATTAGGTCTGCTTGGTCCAGAGCTGGGTTCAAGTTCTGAATATCCTTGTTAATTTTAAGTCTCGTTGATCTAATGTTGATAGTGGGGTATGAAAGTCTCCCACTATTATTTTGTGGGAGTCTACATCTCTTTGTAGGTCTCTAAGAACTTGCTTTATGAATCTGAGTGCTCCTGTATTGTGTTCATATATGTTTAGGTTAGTTCTTGTTGCATTGATGACTTTACCATTATGCAGTGCCCTTCTTTGTCTCTTGATCTTTGTTGGTTTCAAGTCTGTTTTAACAGAGATGAGGACTGAAACCCTTGCTTTTTTTTTTCTTTCCACTTGCTTGGTAAATATTCCTCCATCCCTTTATTTTGAGCCTATGTGTGTCTTTGCATGTGAGATGGGTCTCCTAAATACAGCACACCAATGGGTCTTGACTCTATCCAATTTGCCAGTCTGTGTCTTTTAATTAGGGAATTTAGCCCATTTACATTTAAGGTTAATATTGTTATGTGTGCATTTGATCCTATCATGATGCTAGCTGGTTATTTTACCCTTTAGTTGATGCAGTTTCTTCATATTGTGAATGATCTTTACAATTTGGTATGTTTTTGCAGTTGCTAATACCAGTTGTTCCTTTCCACATTTAGTGCTTCCTTCAGGAGCTCTTGTACGGCAGGCCTGGTGCTGGAAAAATCTCTCAGCCTTTGCTTGTCTGTAAAAGATTTTATTTCTCCTTTGCTTATGAAGCTTAGTTTGGCTGGATATGAAATTCTGGGTTGAAAATTCTTCTCTTTAAAAATGTTGATTATTGGTCCCCACTCTCTTCTGGCTTGTAGAGCTTCTGCTGAGAGATCCACTCTTAGTCTGATGGCCATCCCTTTGTGGGTAACCTGGCCTTTCTCTCTGGCTGCCCTTAACATTTTTTTCTTCACTTCAACCTTGGTAAATCTGACAATCATGTCTTGGGGTTCTTCTTCTTGAGGAGTATCTTTGCAGTATTCTCTGTATCTCCTGAATCTGAATGTTGGTCTGTCTTGCTAGATTGGGGAACAGAGGCCTCAGAAATAACACCACACATCTGCGACCATCTGATCTTTGACAAAGCTGACAAAAACAAGCAATGGGGAAAGCATTCCCTATTTAATAAATGTTGTTGGGAAAACTGTCTAGCCATATGCAGAAAACTGAAACTGGACCCCTTCCTTACATCTTATGCAAAAATTAACCAAAGATGGATTAAAGACTCTCACATAAGACCTAAAAGCATAAACACTCTAGAAGAAAACCTAGGCAATACCATTCAGGACATAGGCATAGGCAAAGACTTCATGACTAAAACTCTGAAAGCAATGGCAACAAAAGTCAAAATAGACAAATCGGATCTGATTAAAGTAAAGAGCTTCTGCACAGTAAAAGAAACGATCATCAGAGTGAACAGGCAACCTACAGAATGGGAGAAAATTTTTGCAATCTATCCATCTGACAAAGGGCTAATATCCAGAATCTACAAAGAACTTCAACAAATTTACAAGGAAAAAAAAACCATCAAAAAGTGGGCAAAGGATATGAACAGACACTTCTCAAAAGACATTTATGCAGCCAACAAAAATGAAAAAAAAAAAAAGCTCATCACTGATCATTAGAGAAATGCAAATCAAAACCACAATGAGATACCAATTCAAACCAGTTAGAATGGTGGTCATTAAAAAGTCAGGAAACAATAGATACTGGAGAGGATGTACAGAAATAGGAACGCTTTTACACTGTTGGTGGGAGGGTAAATTAGTTCAACCATTCTGGAAGATGGTGTGGCAAGTCCTCAAAGATCTAGAACCAGAAATACCATTTGACCCAGCATTCCCATTACTGGGTATACACCCAAAGGATTACAAATCATTCTACTATAAAGACACATGGACACGTATGTTTATTGTGGCACTGTTCACAATAGCAAAGACTTGGAACCAACCCAAATGCCCATCAGTGATAGACTGGATAAAGAAAATGTGGCAAATATACACCATGGAATACTATGCAGCCATAAAAAAAGATGAGTTCATGTCCTTTGCAGGGACATGGATGAAGCTGGAAACCATCATTCTCAGCAAACTATCACAAGAACAGAAAACTAAATACCGCATGTTCTCATTCATAAGTGAGAGTTGAACAATGACAACACATGGACACAGGGAGGGGAATATCACATACCAGGGCCTGTTGGGGGGTGTGGGGGGGCTAGGGGATTGATAGCATTAGGAGAAATACCTAAAGTAGATGACGGTTTGACGGGTGCAGCAAGCCACCACAGCACATGTATACCTATGTAACAAACCCGCACATCCTGCACATGTGTCCTAGCACTTAAAGCATACTAATTTAAAACAAGTATTTTCTTGATATTTAGTTCCTTTTGTTTTGCTTGGGTATCTTTATACAAGGAAATTTGGTTATTTCTGTGGTTTACTGTAGCATAATAACTATAATTGTGATTGTCAGCATATACTTAGACATTGGAATTTTTTAAATCCCATACAATTTTGGAATATATATTAGTATTATTCATGAAAATATTATCTAAAGAGGATTGAACATCATTTTGGCAATCCCATGTACCTAAACATTTCAAATAATCCTGTTTACCTCTCATCTGGATGTTTTCAGGGGCCCTCTGATCCATCAAAAAACACAGGTATTAGAAAAGACAATTTTGAAAGTGAAGTTTGATTTTGGAATTTCAGATTACCATAAATTATTTTGCCAAAATGATGACTCAAATTTTAAAGCAAAAACCTTTTATAACCTTTAAAAAAATTAAAAAACACATTCTACTGTTTTTACACACCTTGCATGTAAAACTGTTTCTAACAGTCTTAATTACATGTTACAATCTTAGCAATTTTAACTTTAACATAAAACCTGGCAAATTATGTTTCCATAAGGTTTGACTGTTTCCAGCACAGGTAGGGCCTGGCCAACTCCACATGGACCCAGGTCTTACCTACCTGGAAGGCAGGCAAGTTAAAACAATTTTCAAAAGCAAAAGAAGCAGTTTATGACCTTAAGGTATTTAGCAAACCTAATATTTGAACATAATTTAGAACACATATTTACATTTGGAAGACAATTGTATTTTACCAATAATCTTTAAAACTGTCTTTATTTCCCAAAGACTGCTAAAGTCACATGAACTAAAACACATTACACATTCTACTTTTCTGACAAAATGTTTGATTAACCAACCAGTTTACACAGAGAGAGGCCAGAGACTGGTAAGAAATTCTTACCATTTTGCTGGCATGCCAGGTTTCTGAATTCTCTCTCCCTGAGCAGCCCTGGCAACCATGCTTGACTATATGCAAACAAACATATTACCAAGAATTAAGAATATTCAAGGATATATTACAAATTTTGGAGAAATTAAGCAGAAAATATATCTTAAGTTCTATTTGTAAGAATATACTCAACACCCTTAAAACATCAGGAAGCCTCAAGTCCAACACGTTGGTTTAAGGATAAAAAGCTGGTATGCTCCATTAATTCCTGAAGCCCGACAAAGGTAGCTTAGGAGTTCCAGATAAATGGAATGAATGACTTGCTAGAAATGCATAGGAAACAAAATAACTATTCACAGAACCAAATAAAAGCCTTCCACTAGAAACTAAAAAGCATCATGGTTTTTTATATATGGATACACAAGCAAGCCGGAGGGGAATAAATGGCAAACTAATGAAAACTAAAAACAAAAACAGATAAACAGGAAACCAACCCTAAATGTTTCTGCTCAATTTACCCTGGAGGCTACAGTGTTATCTAGGGCCCTCAAAGCACCACATATTGAATATTTTATTCCTGATACACAATTCAATATCCTTAAGTTCACCAATGTCATTACACATTCTGTGCGATCAAGAAATTCACCTTAGGCACATGACTAACAAATACTTTAGCACTATCCACTCAACAGTAAACACAGTGTGAAGCAATGCAAGCCATGTATGTGAAATTTGACTCCACACTAAATCCAGCTTTATGCTTAACTATATTAAAAAGAGAATGCCAAACAGCTGATGCATTTTTACAGTAGTTGTTACTTTAATCAATACTAAGAGCTTTAACTATGAAAATGTTAATTAGCCAATTATTTCCAATTCTTATCAGATTTCAAAGAATATTTTATTAAACTTTTTCCACATCTTTCTTCCCTGCTTAATGATTCCTTACCACACTGTTTCATAATAACCTTTTCAAATCTGTAATTTGAACTTTTAGATAACTTCTGAATTATACAAAGTCATTTTTTTCCCACTAATAACAACATAACCCTTTGTGGCACATTTTGTATGCAGAATTACATGTTAACCATAATTTTAGCCATAGTAACCTAAAACTTTAGTAAGACCCTAAAAAGCAAGGAATCCTGAACTATCAGATATGGTTACTTATAGATAAGAACGATTCCACAATTTTTGAAACATATTTCCCCTATCGCAACACTTTCTTAATTGGAAATTACCGAGACATTAAATGAATATCAAAAATAACTAAGATTGTTTTACACAAAAGTTTACCTAAAACGTTTATCCCATTCACTTAACTTTTACTTTTAACAAGGGAGACGTAAGACATCAATCAACATATGTAAAACGATCATTGGTTTAGTCTGGAAAGGACCGACAACTCGAGGTGAGGAGGGGGGTTGGAGGCTTTCAGGTCACACTTGGGAGACAAATGGTTGCATTCTTTTGAGTTTCTGATTAGCCTTTCCAAAGGAAGGAATCAGATACGCATTTATCTCAGTGAGACTTTGAATAGAATGGAAGTAGGCTCGCTCTAAGCAGCTCCCAGCGTTAACCCTGACACTTAAACATACCTAGCAAAGACAGACAAAAATACAAACTGAAGCTGAAAGGTGCCCTTGTCCCCCTCACAGGGCGTGCAACGGAGCTGTGGCTCACTTTCTCAGTGCCCCACTCCTTAAACCTCTAGGGAAGCACAGAGACCCTTACGACAGTGTCTAGGGGTAAATGTTTACAGCTGAAGCCCCAGTGGGCGTGTGTTGCAGGGTGCTCTGTTGAGTTTGCCATCTACAGGTGGCTTGCATTAACCAGCTCAATTAGACCCCCTTCCTTATCACAAGGACAGAGGGATTTCTGTATCGCAGAGCTTCTTACCTTGGTGTACTAGGAGAACTGGAGCACACACGGGCTTGGAGAATGAGTACAAGGTCTTAGTGAGTAGAAGTAGCTCTTAGCAGATGAGGGAGCCAGAAGGGAGATGGTTTCCCCTGGAAAACTTCGCGTCATTCCACCAGTGGATCGCCTGGCCTGTCAACCTGCTAGTGGCTGTTAGAGTGCTCTTCTGCCAGTGCGCTCTCAATGACCAGTGGCTTGTATCTTCCTCTGCCGACGTGTTCCTCACAAACATCCAGCCGCTTTCTGTGTCTACCTGCTAGGAGGGTGGTGGAGCCTCTGGTTTCTATAGGCCCAAGATGGAGGTGTGGCAGGCCAGGATGGTCTTGGGAAATGCAACATTTGGGCAGGAAATACTTGTCCTCACCTAGGTCCGTGGGGGTGGAGCCCTAGCCAGGAACCCACGTTTTTCTACCCAGCACTTCCCTTCCCCTCCTCCATATCATTTAAAGGGACCATGCTCTTCCCTTCCCAGCGCTTTCCTACGGAGACAAAATGTAGGCTGACAATCCTGAAGGCCTTTTATTTTTATTCTACCAATACTTTTAAAGCTAGCTTGTTTGCTACAGTTATACTTAGGCCATGTGAACTTGAAAATTGCTTAGACTTCTTTACTTAATTTATGAATACTCTTTTTTTTTTTTTTTTTTTGAGACAGAGTCTCGCTCGGTCGCCCAGGGTGGAGTGCAGTGGCCGGATCTCAGCTCACTGCAAGTTCCGCCTCCCGGGTTCACGCCATTCTCCTGCCTCAGCCCCCCAAGTAGCTGGGACTACAGGCGCCCACCACCTCGCCCAGCTAGTTTTCTGTATTTTTTTGGTAGAGACGGGGTTTCACTGTGTTAGCCAGGATGGTCTCGATCTCCTGACCTCGTGATCCGCCCGTCTCGGCCTCCCAAAGTGCTGGGATTACAGGCTTGAGCCACCGCGCCCGGCCAATTTATGAATACTCTTTTACTTATAAGCCAGTTTGGTAGACAAAACATATAACAATAAGTGTATATACAAATAAATGCATCTAGACATGTATACACACACATAAACAAAGATCCAATTGCTTGGAACCTTAGCCATGAGAAAGCAATACAAGCCTGACGGTTTTACTTTGTCCCAATAGATAACCCAAGGAAGGCTGTGAACCAAAATTTGAGGTAAAGCAGTCTCCACGGCAGTTTTATTTTTAAAGGCTAAACCTCTCCAGGCTCCAAGGAGCACTGGGGCCAAACAGTACCAAAGCAGGGTGTGACACATTAACTAGGCACCCTGCTTACAACAGCAGCACAAAAGCCTGAATATACGCAATGCCATCCCACTTTCCCATTAGACAGTAAACTTCAGATTCTAAACAATTTTGGAGCCAAGCAGCATTGCAACTGTGATAGAAAATTCTAAGGAGGGCTTAATACTAGACCTCAGAACCTCTGCCAAGGGCATCCCCTTTGGGCAGGTTGAGGTCCGCAGGACCCACAGAGCATCCTCCTGTGGGGTCCAGTCTTAGAGTTCCAGATGTCTCTGGGCTTACTTAAGTGGGCACCACTTTGCATGCGTTCCCTCCAAAGCCTGCTATGAGCATTCCTTTGGTACCTGAGTGTAATCCCTGACTTTTAGCATCCTTATAATTTGATAAGACCATGCTTTCCCGTGCTTCCCGTTTTGTGAACTTTGATGATAAGAACTGGAGGCTGGGTGGGTTTCCTTTGTTCTTAGCCAGTTGAATAGGGGAAGGAAAGAATTTAGCATAAGAAAAGAAGGTTTAAGTCGCCTGAAACATGTGCGAGTTTGCTCCAACCTGCCATGCAGGTAGGGATCACGGACGACATGCAGAAGAGATTTAAAAAAAAAAAAAAAAAGTCGTTCCCCCTTCAGGCCAGGGCAATTACTCCTATTCATTTCTAAGGCCTTCAGGCAGTATTGGGAAGTGACTCCAGCCAACTGCCCTCAATTTCCAAGGAGCTACTAGGAAACAACTGTTGAAAGACCGAAAAAGAAAGAAAAGAAAACAAAAAGGAAAAAGATCCAGGTTTCTTAAGAAATCTGGGTGGTGATGGTCAGGCTTCTCCACAAGAAAATCCTTCAGTTTCACTGGCCCTGGAGAGAAACCTGCAGTTACATCCATGTTTAGGTACTACCCACCAAAGGTCCCTGGTTGGAAAGGAAAAGACATTCCATATGGAACAGAAAGGAAAAGGAGGAAGGAGAAGAATAAATCCCAAATTTTGGGCTTACCTCTTCCTCCTGGCTGGATTACTAAAATATGTTAATAGTAGAAGAGTGTCCAGGTCCTTGGCGGCTCGAACAAAGAATTGGACAAAACACATAAACAAAGCAAGAAAGGAATGAAGTGATTTATTGAAAATGAAAGTCAAGCAGGCACCTGTAATCCCAGCTACTTGGGAGGCTGAGGCAGGAGAATGGCGTGAACCCGGTACGCGGAGCTTGCAGTGAGCCGAGATTGCACCACTGTACTCCAGCCTGGGAAAGAGCCAGACTCCATCTCAAAAAAAGAAAAATAAAAGAATGTACACTCCGCAGTGTGGGAGTGGGCCTGAGCATAGGGGCTCAACAGCTCCATTACAAAATTTTGGGGAGTTTAAATATTCCCTAAGAGGATCTCATTGGTTACTTGAGGTACACCCTATGTAAAAGAAGAGGATGAAGTAAAGTTACAAAGTCATTTACTTGGCCTATGCCCTATGGAGAGGATATTTCCTGTCATAGCTGACGTGTGAATTGGCCTTATGTTCCCTACCTCCAGACCCTATTTTCCTGCCTCATCTAAACATACGTAGATACACAAATAGATACCACTGTGTTACAGTTGCCTGCGGTACTTAGCACAGTCATATGCTACACCAGTTTATAGCCTAGGAGCAATAGGCTATACCATATAGCCTAGGTGTGTCATGGGCTATATACCATCTAGGTTCGTGTAAGTACACGCTGTGCTGTTAGCACAATGACAAAACTGCTTAACAACACATTTCTCAGGATGTATCCCCACTGTTAAGCAACAAATGATTGTATTTCATAGGGCTATTGTCAGAATTAACTGAAATAATTTACATAAAGCATTCAGAAGAATATCTGGCACTTGGTTTTCATTCTGTAAGGTTTTGTAGTTATTATCATTAGTATTATTCCCAAGAAGTCTTACAGAGGGTGAAACAGAAAATCAGACGGGAGCTCAAATAATAAACATAAACCATTGATAGAAATCTATTGTATGTGCTTCCAGCTGTATTTTATTCCCATTTATTTCTGACACCAGGGCCTTAAGGGGTCAAACAGTTCCTGAAAACTTTGGCAAGCCATTTCGAAAGAATCTGCATGGGCTTTTCAAAAGACATCTTTTGGTTGTCTTCTGTCAACTTGGAAGTTGACTGTTTCTGTCTGAAAGTGCACAGCTCTGTGTAAAAAGTAAAGTAGAGGTTCTTCTTCAAAGACTTTCCTCACCATCTAATTAGGAATAAATAGTAACTTCTCTTAGAAGCAAAATTTATTCAAAGACCTGTGCTAACATTCTTAAATATTGGCTAGCCATAATAAAGAAATCAATGTACCTTACGTTCCTAGCTTCCACTAAGGGAGGAGACCACCCCTCATATCGTCTTATGCCCAATTTCTGCCTCCAAAGAAAGAAGTAAAAACTAAAAGGCAGAAATGAAATCCACAGGCAGACAGCCCAGTGCCACACCCTGGGCCTGGTAGTTAAAGATTGACCCCTGACCTAATCAGTTATGTTATCTATAGATTACAGACATTGTATAGAAATGCACTGTGAAAAGCCCTATCCTGTTTTGTTCCGATCTAATTACCGGTGCATGCAGCCCCCAGTCACGTACCCCATGCTTGCTCAATCAATCATGACCCTCTCACACGCACCCCCTTAGAGTTGTGAGCCCTTAAAAGGGACAGGAATTGCTCACTCAGTGGGGTTTGGCTCTTGAGACAGGAGACTTGCCAACATCCCCGGCCGAATAAACCCCTTCCTTCTTTAACTCGGTGTCTGAGTTTTGTCTGTGGCTCATCCTGCTACACCACAATTTAGTCCCCTACAAATACAGAATGCAAGGTCCCATTCCAGCCAATGGAAACCAGAAACAGTAGTAGGGTGGAAGCGTCAGGTTATAAATTACCCTGTCTCCTTTGTTCAGTGTACTCTCATGGCAAAACTGCTGGCGAGTGTGCCATTTCTGCAGAAATTATAAAAATGGTCTTGCTGAGGAAATTAAATTTATGTTCAAGTGCTATTTCTTTATGGCATCGGGGAAGAAGCATTTCGAACATCTGCACACAGAGGAATGGGATGGGAGACAAGTGTGTGGATTCTCTGCCTCATGCTCCTCTGAACCAAAAAAGTTTGAGACAGGTCTCAGTTAACTTAGGAAGTTTATTTTGCCAAGGTTGAGGATGTGCCTGCGAGATAGCCTCAGGAGGTCCTGACAATGTGTCCAAGGTAGTGAAGGCACAGTTTGGTTTTACACATTTTAGGGAGACATGAGATATCAATCAATATACATAAGAAGTACATCGGTTCGGTCTGGGAAGGAGGGACAACTTACATCAAAGGAAGGAAGGCTCAAAACTGGGAGGGAGCTTCCGGGTAACAGATAGGTAAGACACAAATGGTTGCATTCTTTTGATTTCTGATTAGCCTTTCCAAAGGAGGCAATTAGATATGTATCTGTCTCAGCAAAGGGATAACTTTGATTAGAATGCCAGGCAGGTTTGCCTTAAGCAGTTTCCAGCTTGAGTTTTCCTTAGTAATTTTGGGGGCCCAAGATATTTTCCTTTCACACTCCCCAACAGCCCTCTAGTTGCAAACTTTTTGTAGAGCTCAGAAGTGTCTGTTACCTCAAAGATCATAAAGTGTTTAAGGTTAAAAATTATCAATTCCATCCTCTTGAATACAGAGATAGCACGCCCAAACTCAGGCAAGAATATAACTTGCCCAAATTCCATACTTATTGATAACTACAAACAGATTCCCTAATGTTAAACAAAAATTATAGGAATCCATGGTTTTGGACTAAACTCCTGCACTAGACCCCAACAGATGAGACTAAAATAAAAATTGGGTCATTCAAGCTAAAGTTTCAGTCACAAACTAAAACTAAGTTGTTATCTGACCCTCCAAGACATCATGAGAGAGATAGCAGCCAATTTCCAAACAGATCATTTTCAATCCTCAATCAGCACGATAATGGAGTTCTCTCTGTTTTAATCCTTACAACAAAAAGTAGCCTCACGTAATCTGACACTAACCAATAAGTAACCCTTCTATTTTTCTGTCTCCCCCCTCCTCACATGATCAAGCCCGTTTTACTGCTCAACTCATTGGAACAATTATTTTTATTTTACAGGATGAAGTTGTCAACCTAAAAGGAAGAGACTAAGACCAAAATGCAATTTCAAGAGTTTGTTTGAGGCCGGGCGCGGTGGCTCAAGCCTGTAATCCCAGCACTTTGGGAGGCCGAGATGGGCGGATCACGAGGTCAGGAGATCGAGACCATCCTGGCTAACCCGGTGAAACCCCGTCTCTACTAAGAAATACAAAAAATAGCCGGGCGAGGTGGCAGCGCCTGTAGTCCCAGCTACTCGGGAGGCTGAGGCCGGAGAATGACGTGAAGCCGGGAGGCGGAGCTTGCAGTGAGCTGAGGTCCGGCCACTGCACTCCAGCCTGGGCGACAGCGCGAGACTCCGTCTCAAAAAAAAAAAAAAAAAAAAAGAGTTTGTTTGAGCCAAAGTGAAGACACCTGTTCAAATAGCCCTGGGGAGTGTTATGGTAGCCTTTATTTCAAACAGGTTTTTAAAGCAAAGGGAACAAGGAGTGGGCTGATACAAAGTTGTTTGACAGGAATTACCATTGGCTTACATAAATAACATTAGCCAGCGATTGGCTATACAATGTTGAAATAGAAGGGTATGAGTTATGGTGTCCAGCGTATGGAATTTTATGGCTTCTTGGTATCAGTTAGTCTAAAGCCCACATACCCTCAAGAGATTATTATTTAGCTCAAGGAGGAGTGACAGAATTGCTGTTTCATTCCAGTGCCTCTCTGGGCCTAATAATTTAAAGGTGATCACCTTTTTCAGGTAAAAAGTTTCTTTTCTTCTTTTTAAAATAAAAAAAAATGTTGCCCAAATCTAGAATTGCATATAAAACCAATTAAGATGCGTAGTCGTTAGGATTCTCTAGGGGGACAGAACTAATAGGATAGATATATATATATATAAAGGGGAGTTTATTAGGGAGTATTGACTCACATGATCACAAGGTGAGGTCCCACAATATAGGTCATCTGCAAGCTGAAGAGCAAGGATGTCAGTCCGAGTCCCAAAACTTCAAAAGTAGGGAAGTCAGTGGTGGAGCCTTCAGTCTGTAGTTGAAGGTCCAAGAATCCCAATGCTGGAAGAACTTGGAGTCCAATACTGGAGGGCAGGAAGCATCCAGCACAGGAGAAAGACGTAGACTGGAAGACTCAGCCAGACTAGTCCTTCCATGTTCCTCTGCCAGCTTTTATCCTAGCCACACTGGCAGCTAATTAGATGGTACCCACCCAGAGTGAGGGTAGGCCTGCCTCTCATAGTCCACTGACTCAAATGTTAATTTCCTTTGGCAACACCCTCACAGACACACCCAGGAACAATACTTTATATCCTTCAATCCAATCAAGTTGACATTGAATATTAACCATCACAAGATCTTTAAATTAAATTGTTGTAATCTTGTCATTTGACCCTAATATCCAAATATTTGCAAAGCTTTTTAGAAAGAGGCAGAAGAATATTCTTCTCTGTAAGAGTCTATCAGCTTCCCTTCCCACATTCAACAAGGATAGGCGACAGTGGCCTCACCTTTATGCTCTGGTGTCCGTTCACTATCAGCAAAGCTGTAGAATAAATTAATCAGAGTGAAAAGTGTTTCTAGGGCTAACACTCAAGCAAAATGTTTTCAGTAAGCTCCCTTTAGTGTAATGTTTACCCAATACCCAGACACTAATGATACCATTTCTGGAACATTTCTGAATCAGTGAGTATCGATAGAAAAAAAGAATTATTTGGTTACATTTGTGTTGAAAATTTCTCAGGAAGCATACCCTTGTTGGAGGTTTTGAGTAACTTGGTTGAATTCATCTTCACAAATACTTTGTGAAGTGCTTTGCTAGTATTGCAGGAAAGGGGTCCCAATCCAGACCCCAAGAGAGGGTTCTTGGATCTTGAGCAAGAAATAATTCAGGGCGAGTCCACAGACTGAAGTGAAAGCAAGTTTATTAGGAAAGTGAAGGGATAAAAGAATGGCTACTCCATGGACAGAGCAGCCCTGAGGGCTGCTGGTTACCCTTTTTATGGTTATTTCTTGAGGATATGCTAAACAAGGGGTGGATTATTCATGCCTCTCCTTTTCAGACCATATAGGATAACTTCCTGACATTGCCATGGCATTTGTCATGGTGCTGGTGGGAGTGTAGCAGCAAGGACCTGACCAGAGGTCACTCTCATTGCCATCTTGGTTTTGTCAGGTTTTAGCTGGCTTCTTTACTGCAACCTGTTTTATCAGTAAGGTCTTTATGACCTGTATCTTGTCTTGTCCTCCTATCTTATCCTGTGACTTAGAATATCTTAACAATCTGGAAATGCAGTCCAGTAGGTCTCAGCCTCATTTTACCCAGCTCCTAGTTAAGGAGGAGTTGCTCTGGTTCCAATGCCTCTGACACTAGGATCTTCACTTTACGTAGAAGGAATGGAAAGGGCCCAGCAATTCTCTTAAAGTTGCACTGCAGTACTTAGCAGAAAAAGTATTAAAATCAAAGACTTCCTCCCTTTGTAACCATAATAGGTTCATTGCTTGATGCACACAGCAAGTCAATACAGCAAGACACTGGGTTGCAACAGAAAAAGAGGTTTAATTGTGGGGTCATCAAATGAAGAGATGGGAGGAAACCTCAAATCCATCTCCCTGAGAAATGTGTAATTAGAGTTTATAACGGGTTTGGAGTTGGCCGAAGTGTGAAGATGATTGATTAGTTGAAGAGTGCAGGGTGAAGTACAGGACAAGGACAGGAAAAAGCTGTATTTTCATGCTGATCACATTCATCTGTGGGGATCTTCAAACTGGTTACTGAAATTTAGGGTCTGAAAAACATCTTAAATGATCCTTAAACAAAAGTCTTCTGATTCTAAGGTCAGACAGAGTCCTGTCTGTAGGAACAATGGGGATGCAAATCAATCCTTAAACAGTCTTACACACCCATTATCAGAAATCCTAACTATAGGAACAATGAGGTTGCAGATGGGCAGTATCTAGTGGTATGTGACATTCAGCAACGAGGAAGTGAGCCAAAGTGTACCCTGATTAATGCTTAATTATAGCTATTAATATCTTTTCTGGCCAGGACCTGGCATGCAATTCTTGTCAACCCTGTGGGAATGGTTTCAACTTTAGTGACTAAACCATGTCACTTTTCATGTTATTGTACAGTCATATCTCTTTCTTTCATATGTGGAGCTTATCACACGGAGTTCAATAATTTTCAAGTCCAAAGACCTCTCTGTTTCACATAGAGAGATATCACTAAAAATGGTAACTAAAATGACTACATGAAGCACTAGCCAGAGTTAAAATAATAACATCCCCAAGCTAGCCAGAATTTGTAACACATACTATGAAAAATGTGAATGCCTAAAATATCAGGGTCATACATATTCTAAGCCAAAGGGAGCAGAAGAAACTGGAGTCCCATTCTACAGACATTTATTTTACATGCATTATGTGTCAGATACATTGCTAGGAGGATAATGTAGAATGGATGAAACATGATTCCTGTTCCCAGGAGGTTTGCTTGTGTTGTAAGAAGATAGGCACATAAGAAATGATTTTATGACATATAAGAAGTCAGGCTAGGTACGGTGGCTCGTGCCTGTAATCCCAGCACTTTGGTAGGCCGAGGTGGGTGGATCACCTGCGGTCAGGAGTTCGAGACCAGCCTGGCCAACATGGTAAAACCCCATCTCTACTAAAAATACACAATTAGCTGGGCGTGGTGGTGGGCGCCTGCCTGTAATCCTAGCTACTTGGGAGGTTGAGGCACAAGACTTGCTTGAACCCAGGAGACAGAGGTTGCAGTGAGTTAAGATCATCACTCCACTGCACTCCAGCCTGGGCTATAGAGCGAGACTCCGTCTCAAAAAAAAAAAAAAAAAAAAAAAAGAAGTCAGACAGAAGTACGAAAAGGTTACCATGAAAACACAGAGGCAGAGCCCCTACCCAGAATAAGGGAATCATAAAAGGCTTTAGAAAAGAGGAAACAAGTGAACTAAGGTTGGAAACAAGATTTGGAGTTAGTTAACTGAGGAAACACTAAAGTGGATGTGAGAAAACATGAGCAATTTTATGTTATTGAAAGATAAAGTGCTTAACAGGGGATGGCTGGAAGCAGGACCTAAGACATAGACCTAAGACCTAAGACAGCCATTAAAGATACAGATTTTAAGCCAGGCATGGTGGCTCATGCCTATAATCCCAGCCCTTTGGGAGGTCGAGGTGAGTGGATCACTAGAAGCCAGGTGTTCAAGACCAGCCTGGCCAACATGGAGAAACCCCATCTCTACTAAAAATACAAAAATTAGCCTGGCATGGTGGGTCTTGCCTGTAATTCCAGCTACTAAGGGGGCTGAGACACCAGAATCGCTTGAACCTGGGAGGCAGAGGTTGCAATGTGCTGATATCATGCCACTGCACTCCAGCCTGGGCAACAGAGTGAGACCCTGTCTCAAAAAAGAAAAAAAAAAAAGTACAGATTTTAGCCAATGGGTAGTAAGCAATAAAATTCAGGAAGATGCAAAAAGTCAAGGCAGATGAAAATCAAAATTAAAAACAACATATAACATTCTGTAGAATCATACAAGTGAAAATGGAAATATTGAGAAACTAGTGAAATAATTCTTAAATAATTAAGAATACCATTAAAACAAAATATCCTAGGAAGGAAATTCCCACTCTTATTAGATAATTGAGATAAAATTAGAGTATTTATCTTCACAGGAGAAAAATGTGTGCTTAAGTGCTAATATGATTTGTCTCACCAAGAGCCATTTGAAGATTCTTCATATTTTTAGTATTTACAGAACATTTTACTATTCAAGGAAATCAGAATATTTCACCCCAAAATACACTTCTTTGACATAGTTTGAGATGGCTTCTCAGACAGCCAGCTAACAGAAGTGGCCCTGCAAAGCTGTGTTTTATGGGGGAGATTTGCATTTGTAGAGAATCTTCATTGATGCAACGAGGCTTTCTCCGAGGCCCTGCCTTGTCCCAATGTAGGAAAGATTAACTGACACTTTGACACCCTAAAGGTCTAAAAGAAACATTTACCATTCATTCTCTCTGAGGGCTCCTACCTAAGGATTTCATCTACATATAAGGCCACTTTCATAGGTAGGCCTCATCTTCTCCCCGTTTTATAACCTATCTTGCCACTGAAACCTGATTTACCACCCGGTTTTGGCCATGCTCCAAGCCCCTGTTCTTTCTGTAGCCTCAAGATGATATGGAAGCTTCTACACTCCATTGAGGAGTTGAGTAATCACTCTGCAACTCTTCCTCATATACACGTTAATAAATTTGTGTGCCACTTCTCCTATTAACCTTTTATCGCTGATTTTTCAGCAATCCTTCAGAGAGTGAAGGGCAAATTTTCCTTTGGTCCCTACACTATTAAGCACGCAAACTGCCAAGACCCTTTCTATTCACCCCGTGTGATAGGTCAAATATACTTCTTTATTAATTCCCAATAATTTAATAATTTAATTCTCGTTAGTAAAGTAAAATGGCATAGAAGTGAAAATTTAGATTTCAGGGTTTTTTTTTTTTTTTTTTTTTTAATGTATGTTTGGTTTTTGCCCTTGCAACAAGTGGATGTCATTTTATGAATAGTGTTATGGCCCAGTGGGTTCTTCCTGCCCACTGCACAGAAAAGCCAACACACTGAGGCAATGGTGTTGCAATGGAGAAAGCATTTAATTATCACAAGGCAGCTTAGCAGCAGGACAGAAGACATTTCTAATATCTGCCTCTCTAAGAGCTTGGAGGCTAGGAATTTTAAGGATAATTTGGCAGGCAAGGGACTAGAGAATTGGTGCTGTCAATTGGTTGGGGATGAAATCATAGGACTGTTGAAACTGTCTTCATATACTAAGTCAGTTCTTGGAAAGTGGGGAGTCACAAGAATCAGAGTGGCTGCCTGTAAACCCTGAAGCCACATTACTACCAGGCTGCTTGCAGCCAAGGCTGAGTGTAAGAGGATAACTAGTCTGTCCTGTTTCTGCCCAATATAGGACTCTTTTCATTAGCAACTTTGACTCAGGAACTCTTTATCAACATGACCAAAACTTTCTCAGAAAGGTACCACAAACTGAGACTTTTCCTATCCTGTTTTTTTCTCTCTCCCTCTTTTCACAGATTAAGACCTGGATCATGGCCTGAAGGCTATCTCTGTCTACTTTTCCTCCTTCCCACTTTATCTTTCAAAGGAGTTTCTACAGTAAATCCACTGCATATCTAATCCCTACCTAGGTATCTGTTTATCTGAAGGATGTGAATAAGAATTGATTTTGTTAGCATAATAAACCACTAATATTATACCCTGATTAGGGCAAGCAGGAGAAAGACTTGTTTGCCTTGCAGA
This sequence comes from Theropithecus gelada, assembly GCF_003255815.1. Taxonomy (NCBI): domain Eukaryota; kingdom Metazoa; phylum Chordata; class Mammalia; order Primates; family Cercopithecidae; genus Theropithecus; species Theropithecus gelada. The sequence goes on along the minus strand of NC_037682.1, from coordinate 97,877,174 downwards.
TATTTTATTTTGAAAAGCATAGAGGGCCATAGCATCACACAGTGCTTAAAAATGTGAGATGGCCTCTTCAAGGGGCTGGAAAGCTAGAAGAGATCAGAGGGATAAAAGTAAGGAGGGGAAGGATGTTGATATGGTTAGGTTTTGTGTCCCCACCCAAATCTTATCTTGAATTGCAAACCCCATGTGTTCAGGGAGAGAACTAGTGGGATGTGATTGGATCATGGGAGTGATTTCCCCCATGCTGTTCTCATGATAATGTGTGAGTTCTCACAAGATCTGATGGTTTTATAAGTATTTGGAAGTTCCCCCTTTGCTCACTCTTCTCTTTCACCTGCCATCATGTAAGATGTACTAACTTCTGCCACCACTGTAAGTTTCCTGAGGCCTCCCCAGCCATGCTGAACTGTGAGTCAATTAAGCCACTTTCCTTTATAAATGACTAGTCTCAGTTGTTTATTTATAGCAGTGTGAGAACTAACTAATACAGGAAATTTGTACCATAGAGAGTGGGGTACTGCTAGAAAGATACCAAAAAATGTGGAAGTCACTTTGGAACTGGGTAACAGGCAGAAGTTGGAACAGTTTGGAGGGCTCAGAAGAAGACAGGATGATGTGGGAAAGTTTTGAACTTCCTAGAGACTTGTTGAATGATTTTGACTAAAGTGCTGATAATTATGTGGGCAATGAAGTCCAGGCATGCTGGTCTCAAATGGAGATGAGGAACTTCTTGGGAGTGGGAGCAGAGGTCACTCTTGCTATGCTTTAGCAAAGAGGCTGAAGGCATTTTGTCCTGCCCTAGAGATCTCTGGAACTTTGAACTTGAGAGAGATAATCTGAAATTGAAACTTAAGTTTAAAAGGGAAGCAGAGCATAAAAGATTGAAAAATTTGCAGTCTGATGATGTGATAGAAAAGAAAAAAGGCATTTCCTGGGGAGAAATTCAAGCCAGTTGTAGAAATTTGCATAACTAATGAGGAGCCAAATGTTAATCACCAAGATATTAGGGAAAATAACTCCAGGGCATGTCAGAAACCTTTGTGGCAGCCCCTCCCATCACAGGCCCAGAGGTTTAGGAGGAAATAAATGGATTAGTGGACCAGGTTCAAGGCCATCCTGCTGTGTGCAGACTCAGGACTTGGTGCCCTGTGTCCCAGCTGCTCCATCCATGGCTAAAAGGGGCCAATGTACAACTCAGGCCACTGTTTCAGAGGGTGCTAGCCCTAAGCCTTGGCAGCTTCCATGTGGTGTCCAGCAGGTGCACAGAAGACAAAATTGAGATTTGGGACCCTTGACCTAGATTTCAGAGGATGCATGAAAATGCCTGAATGTCCAGGCAGAATTGTGTTGCAGGGGTGGGGCCCTAATGAAGAACCTCTTCTATGGCAGTGCAGAAGGGAAATGTGAGGTTGGAGTCCCCACACAGAGTTCCCACTGGGGCACTCCCTAGTGGAGCTGTGAGAAGAAGACCACTGTCCTCCATACTCCAGAATGGTAGATCCACTGACAGTTTGCACCATGCGCCTGAAAAATATGCACACCAGCCGTGAAAGTAGGTGGGAGTAGGGGCTATATCCTGCAAAGCCAGGGGGGGTGGAGCTGCCTAAGACCATGAGAGCCCACCTCTTGCATCAGTATGACCTAAATGTGAGACATAGAGTCAAAGAAAATTACTTTGGAACTTTAAGGTTTAATGACTGCCCCACTGGATTTTGGAATTGCATGGGGCCCATAGCTTCTTTGTTTTAGCCAATTTCTTCCATATGGAATGAGAACATTTACCCAATGCCTGTACCCCCATCATATCCTGGAAGTAACTAACTTGCTTTTGATTTTACAGGCCCATAGGTGGAAGGGACTTGCCTTGTCTCAGACTTTGGACTGTGGACTTTTGGGTTAATGCTGAAATGAGTTAAGAGTTTGGGGGACTCTTGGGAAAGCATGATTGGCTTTGAAATGTGAGGACATGCAACTTGAGAGGGGCCAGGGGCAGAATGATATGATTAGGCTTTGTGTCCCCACTCAAATCTCATCTTGACTTGTAATCTTCAGGTGTTGAGAGAGAGACCTGGTGGGATGTGATTGGATCATGGAGGTGGTTTCCCCCATGCTGTTTTCATGATAGTGAGTTCTCATGAGATCTGATGGTTTTATAAGTATTTGGAAGTTCCTCCTTTGCTGAATCTTCTCTCTCACCTGCCACCATGTAAGATTTGCCTGCTTCACCTTCTGCCATGATTGTAAGTTTCTTGAGGCCTCCCCAGCCATGTGGAATTGTGAGCCAATTAAACCTCTTTCCTTTATAAATTACCCAGTCATGAGTATTTCTTTACAGCAGTGTGAGAATGAACTAATACATGTGTGGTCCATGGAAAGGAAAAAGGGAGATTAGAAACAGGATGAGTTACGGAAAGGGAGATTAGACAGGCATTTACAATGCCACGTTGCTATAAGGAATGTAGGTCCTAAATGGAGGATGTGTAAGTGGAAACTTAGTCTTAGAAAACAAAACGTGTGGGAGGCTGAGGCAGGGGAATTGCTTGTACCCAGGAGGCAGAGACTGCAGTGAGCTGAGATCATGCCATTGCACTCCAGCCTGGACAACAGAGTGAGACTCCATCTAAAAAAATAAAAATGAAAAAGAAAAGAAAAGAAAACGAAGTCATCTTTCCATTGACATGAGCACAAGTCAGGCCCTTACTAAGTTATGCTTTCTACCACAAAGTTGTTTTAAAAGACTGGGACAAAAGAGACTGACAAAAACACAAAGGAGGAAGAAAGGTTTTTATTTAAAAGAGAAACTGAAGGCAGTTTCTCAGTGATTCTCAAAGCATGTAGCATGATGTAGACATTAATAAAAAGAGACTAAGGGTCCAGGCTAGGGAAGCAGCAGACCTGGGTGTGACATCTGTTTCTGCCACTCACCTTAGGTGAGCTGTTTAACATATTCGATCCTCACTGTCTTTTCATAATAGAGATGATAATAGGCTATTGTGGGGAGTCAATAGATAACAAGCACAGAGAACAGAGAAAATAGAGCTAACATTTATTGAACACCAATTGTTTGCTTGGGTTTATGCTAAAGGCTTTATATAGAATATCTAAATTAATTAAAAGTGATTATTACCCAAAGATATGAGGTGTCTCAAAAAGGTTACTGATAGAAATTATGGAATTAAATCTACGGATTTTCAAAGCTAATAAAAATCTATGTGTAATAAAACGATATCACTGTTTAGATATAATTTGATTTTACTGTTTAAAATGATTCCTTCAATAAGCTTTCCAAGATCATATTTTTTACAGATTATAAATAACTTGTAATGTGTATTGCAATAGCCAACTTGAAAGAACCTGAAACATAGAAGACACTCAATAAATAATGAAATCACAATTTTGAAGATTGTATCTTACAATCTGTATTTTCCTCTTTTCTTTCCTGGAAGTCACTTAGAATCAAAAAGGAGAACAAGAAACAAAATCATTCACCCAGTTTTTGTGACAACAGGAAAAAGCTAAAACCCCAAACCACAAAATAGGTGTAGCAAGCTGTCAAAAACCATAAGATAAAGCCAATATGTTAGTGGGAGGAAGTAGAGAATAAAATTTATAGAGACAGAGAAAGGATAAGCAAAATAAGCATCCCAAAGGACAGACAAGGAAAGGAAAGGAGCACAGCCAGAGGTGTAAACCCTAACCTCTTGCTTGTGATGAGAGAAGCAAAATGCAAAATGAAGAACAGAAGCTTCCCTGTACCCATTTAGTTCCAAGAAGCACAGAAGGTGAGACTATAGGAAGAACCATATATAAATAAGTCATATTTGTACGAACCCATATGTTTTACAGACAGAGGTGAAGATAAGACTTTTTATTATGAAAAAAAAATCTCATAAACCCTATATCTGTTGACTGGGAAGAAGTAAAGGATAAACAGACTTACACATAAAATCATTCGGAAGATTACTTCAACTAACCTGGAACATAGCCCTGATATGAGCTTCAGGTAAACACATAAAAGTTCACTTTTTTTCCAAAAATGAGTAATCAAATAGCAACCAGCACAGAATCTCTATGAACCCACCCTAAAAGAGGAAAGAAATAGGAGCAAACACAAGAGGACACAAAGCATGAAAAACCAGTCATCATAAGGAAGTTAAAAATTTAAACATATATTGTAAAATATATGTTCAAATTTATAAGGTATTATCCTAGATAAAGAAGTAAAAAGCTAAGATTTAAGAGCTAAGAGAAATAGGAGAAAAAGCACAGGAAAAGCAAAGAGAAAGGAAGCAATAAAAGATAAAACACAGACTGTCAAAGCTCAGGAAACAAATGGAGGAAAAAAAGAATAAAACCATCACAGAAATAAAGACAAAACTGAGGGAGACACAATGAAGTATACCAATAGTTAAAGCCAAGTAGAAGGCATACAATATAGAAAGCTAAAAGCAAGCAAAATTAAATTTGAATGAAAAATGTCAAAAAGAATTAGAAGATCTATGTCCACTTAACAGTAAATTGTTGTATGGGGGCCAAGGAAGAGTTTTCTCCTTAGTCCCCTGAAGGCTTACTGAAAAATTAACTCACAAAACGCAGATTAATAGGAGAAAAGGCATACCAACTTATTTAATAAGTATCCATGGGACCCTTCAGAATGAAGATACAAAGATACAAGGGAAATTGTCCGTTTTTATGCTGAGGTTCAATCAAGTATGGATGGCCATGTAGCAATATGATTGGACACAAAGGTTGTGATCTAATGATAACAGAGTGGGTGGGAAAACCCAGCAAGACCTCTCTGTCTAGCTGTTTCTTGGTCTCTTTGAGCACGTACTCCTTCCTTCTGTGTATGGGCAGGACCTTCTCTGAAATGAGGTTCTTCACCTACAGTCAAGACCTTGTATGACATACAGTCAAATAAGTTAGATCAGATAATTTCTTTATGGACAGTTTTTGAAAGAATATTTTAGATTCTCTGGCCTACTTTCAGGAAAAGGAGTTTTGGTTTCTATGACATACCTTGGGGAAGAGAGATTCTAGTTTTTATGGCTAGCCTCTGGGAAGAATGGGACTGAGAGGAAGACAGGAAAAGGTCAGAGAAAATCTTTTGCTTCTGAGACTGCTGCTGAGGCCTTCATTTGGGGGTACTGTTTTCTGAGCCCCAACAGTTGCAAAAAGCCATCATCCTGTGAAAACAATGAGAAAACACCAAGGAAATAGGGGAACTATTTTTTTCTTTAAAGTTATTGAGGATCTGTGAAAACAAAGAAGTTAAATAAATTAGCAAAAGGAACAAGACTTTTTTAGGTGAACAAATCTCCATGGTCACTTTTATCTCCAAGGGCATATTTGAGGAGTCCAGAAGCATGGATAAGTGGAAGAGCAACCTTGTCTCAGCAGCAGACTTTTGCTGAGACAAGTTGAAACCAACTGAACTTTTACTGTCTGCATGTTGTTTGAAACAGTTGGCTGGAATGTAAAGAAGCTCCAAACACAGGGTTAGCTTTTCCGGTACATCAGTTTTTCTCCATAAGACTTTTGCTGAGTAAGTAGTGGCATAGAGGATGTTCTGGAAGAGAGAGAAAGATCTTGTAGATTTGCAATTGCTTAGACTCCAGACAAATAAGAAGAAATAATTTTGGAGAATTTCCCAAAATGGATGAAAGACATTAATCATGCATTCAAGTTTGGCAAACTGTAAGCATATCAAATGAAGAAATCCACTCCTAGGTACATCACAGTGAAAATTAAATGTTTAAAAAATCATATAAGCAACCAGAGAAAAAAGAAAATAAGGGACAAGCTAAATAAATTATAGTACATTAAGAAAAAGAAGGGAAAAAAGATTTTTGCTTGAATTGAAACCACTTGGCATTGAAAGAAGTCTAGCATTACTGACTCCATTTTGCTTCTAGCCTCACAGGCCGGCTGTCCTCATTCTTTCCTGGGCATAGGCCAAGCTACCATAGAAGGATCTTAGTTTATAGTTTAACTTTGAAGCAAGAATGCTAATAGTCGCTACATAAAATTGACCCTCTTCCTGTTTGGGAACTGAAACCACCTCTGTAAGACTAATGAAAGGTCGCAAGATTAGGATTAAGGGAGGGGCCTGAATTCAGCTAAGGTGTGGGCATAGTTTGCCTTTCTATAATTGTTTACTGTGCCAGAGGTCACAAGATTTGTAACTTTCTCAGTTGCTCCTATAGAAAACATCATTAAGATTGATCACTAAGATTGATAAAAGAACCTAAGATTGGTCTTTTGAGATGTTTTTCAGACTTCTTTATTCTGATGACTGATTTACTTCACCTGGATCCATGACTCAAGACTCAACTGGTCCTGTGGCCCCCACCCAGAGGCTGACTCATCTCACAAGGACTGTTTTTCACAACCCCATAATTTCATCCCCAACCACTCAGCAGCACCCATTCCCTAGTCTCCTGCCAACCAAATTACCCATTCAAAACTTGAGCCTCTGAGTTCTCAAAGAGGCTGATTTGAGTAATAAACTCCATGTTTCATTTTGCTAGCCATGCATTCATTAAACTCCTTCTTTTCTATAAAAACTTACTGTTCTCAGTGCACTGAATTTTCTGGGTTGTGGAAAAGATGAATCCATCAGGCAATTATAGAATATGCATAAATATCTGGAAGGATAAACACCAGACTAGTGACATTAATAATCTCTATGAGGGTGTGTAAATGTTGATGAAAAAGGCAAACTCTACAAAATATTTTAAAGATATTTATTCTGAGCCAATATGAGTGACCATGACCTGGGGACCATTCTCAGGAGGTTCTAAGAAAGTGTGCCCACAATTAAAGAAGTCAGTAGAAAGAAATGCTTGAGTTAAGATAAGAAGACTTGGGAAACCAAGGTTCTTGTTATGTGGAAGAACCCTCCAGGTACCAAATTTCAGAGAAAATAAATGGTAAATATCTCTTTTCAGGCCTTAAAGGATTCATACTCTCATTTAATCTCTCTTATATCAGGGAAAGGGCTAAAAGGGAAGGACATTCTTGTAGATACAAATTTCCCCAACAAAACACTGCTTTACAAAACTATTTCAAGAGATGTCAAAGAAATATATTTGGGGTAAAATATTTTTCTTTCCTTCAGGGTCTGTTGTCATGTGATGCTATACCAGAGTCAGGTTAGAATCTGGCATCTTATTGCTCAAGTGAGTATGTTTTGTCAGGCTTATAATCTCTGTTTCAATGTTAGCACTGGTCAGTTGTGTCTAAACTCCAAAAGGGAAGGTGTTTAATGAGGCATGTCTGACCTCCTTTCCCATCATGGTTGGGAATTCAGCTTTTCAGGTTTCCCTTGGCCAAGAGGAAGTCCATTCAGTTTTTTGTGGGGGGCTTAGGATTATATTTTTGTTTACAGAAAGCAGAGACTGCATAGATGGGAAACACAATTATGACGGATATTTTTATACATTTTGATTTTAAAACAATAACAATAAAATGTAAATCTAAAAATTAAACACAATATCCTTTGATCATGTATAATGTAGTTGCAAGGTGAGAAAGAAAGAGTTGTTGCAAAGAAAGAGAGAACCTTTCCATTTCCTTTTCCTTTATCTTTTGCAGAAAATGAAACCAGACATCAGCAAGCCCTGCTTTATCTCTCTCCCTAAGAAGTTCTCACCTCCACTTCCTCCCGTGTCCTGCTACAGTCTCCTCTCTGAAGGCCAATGGCCTCTAACAGCTCCTTGGTCTGTTCTGCCATGATTTTGGCTCACTTGTAACTGTTAATCTGCATGACCCTTACTCTGGTTTCAATTCTACACAACCTTTCAGCTCCAGATTCTGCCTCTGTCTTACGAACTCTACCTTTTCACCTTAACTCCATATACTTAGAAGAAAAAGTCTAACTGGCCTGGAAAACATCACCCTTGGCCAAGTAAGTCATGGCTGGGTGGCAACATAGAACTCTTTAGTGCTACAGTGCTACAGGTAGAGCTACTTATCCAAAAACAAGAAAAACTAATGAGAATCTCTAAATAAGGACATCAAAGGTTACATTGGCAGTGGGAGAATTTCATACAGACTCTAGAGTTATTTTTCCCTTTACAGTGGGTAAAGGTTTATAAGATTCAATTAGGTGATCAACCTGTAAGTTTTATGCTTCAATGTATCGTTCTCTATTGCTATGGAACATTATTACTACAAACTCTCATTTGAAAACAACACACATTTATTGTCTCATAGTTTCTATGAGTCAGTAGTCCAGGCATTGCTTAATTGTGTCCTTTACAATGAAAGTGTTGGCCAGGACTGTGTTCTCATCTGAAGCTTTAATGGGGAAGAATCCACTTCTAAGCTTATGTGTTTCTTGGCAATACTATCAGTTCCTTGCAAGCTGCCAAACTGAGGGGTTCAGTTTCTTGTTGGCAGGAGTCTGCTCTCAGTTCCTTGCTACATGGCCCTCTCCATAGGGATGTAAACAACATGGAAGCTTGCTTCTTCAAAGTCAGCATGGAAGAAAGGGTCTCTTTACAAATTGGAAGTTGTGATCTTATTTTTTATTTTTGAGACAAGAGTCTTGCTCTGTTGCCCAGGCTGGAGCGCAAGGGTGCAATCACGGCTCACTGCAACCTCTGCCTCCAGGGTTCAAGTGATTCTCCTGCCTCAGCCTCCTGAGTAGCTGGGATTACAGGCACCCGCCATCATGCCCGACTAATTTTTGTTTTTTGTTTTGTCTTGTTTTTTCTGAGATGGAGTCTCGCTCTGTTGCCGAGGCTTGAGTGCAGTGGCACAATCTCGACTCACTGCAACCTCTGCCTCCCAGGTTCAAGCTATTCTCCTGCCTCAGCCTCTTGAGTAGCTGGAATTACAGGCGCATGCCACCACACCTGGCTAATTTTTTTTGTATTTTTGGTAGAGACCGGGTTTCACTGTTTAAGCCAGGATGGTCTCAATCTCCTGACCTCGTGATCCACCAGCCTCGGCCTCCCAAAGTGCTGGGATTACAGGCGTGAGCCACTGTGCTCAGCCTTAATTTTTGTATTTTTGTAGAGATGGGTTTCACCATGTTGGCCAGGCTGGTCTTGAACTCCTGACCTCAGGTGATCTGCCTGCCTCGCCTCTCAAAGTGCATGAGCCACCAGGGGCACCCAGCCTGGAAGTTGTGATCTTATTTAATGTAACCATATATGCATAATCCCATACATCTCATTTCCTTTGTCATATTCTAATGGCTAGAAGCAAGTCACAGTTTTTTCTACACTTGGAGGAAGAGGAGGAGAGGATGACTACATAAAGGTATGGAAGGCCTTTATGGCCGGGAGTGGTGTGGAGGTGCCTCCTAGGTGTGGAGGCAGGATCATAAAGGCCTCTTTAGAATCTGTCTACCACACTCAGCACCAGAAAGATGAAAATTTAATATTCTCTAATCCCAAATCTTAATATTGGTCTTCAAGGAGTTGAATAGCCTTCTCTACTTAAAAATTCGTCTTCTGCTAGCTTGCTCTCCACAGCTAGATTATAAGTGCTCTCTGGGCAGGGATGATTTGATTGACTGTTGGTTTGCTGGCTTAGTTTTTTGTCTGCCCACATCCCCGTCCTATTCCACCTCCTACTAGTTCAATAGATTATCTGAAAACTCTTAGCTGAACACATTTATTTCTTCATGATCCCTATCTCTTTTTGAGAGCTGTGTTGAATATTAAGGAAGTGCCTTAAAAGGAAATTTCTGGAAGGAAAAAAGTAGGCAAGAGTTGGCCTTGCCCTTCAAATCAAGGAGGCTATTATTCAAAGGGGCCAATAGTGCTGCTTATGTCACCCTGCTAATTCCAACACCTCATTAATCTTATCTCTAGAGTTATTTCCAGGTGTAGAAACTGAAAACGCATTTGAATTTACTGTTTCAGTTGGCCAACATAGAAACCTCTTTTAAGAACTATTTTAACATTATGTTAGTTCTTAGACCTTTTATATATTCTAAACTCAATTCCATCCAGAATATCTCTGGGAGCATTAGTCCTCCCTCTAAGAAAATTATCATGGCAAGTTTTCTTGTGCAGAAACACTATATGTCAAATACATTCCAGCAGTGTTGTTTGTTTTTATATAGCAAAACTCACAGTATGCTTTTCCATTTAACTGTGGGCAAAAGAATAGCAATAACATAAATAAATCCCATTTCAAAAGTGACATCTGTACGGATTGGTAGGTTCTAGCAAGAGGCCTTATACAGCAAAAGAAACCGCTGGCTTTTAGTTTCCTATGTGTTCTTTCTACTTGTTCACTAAGCCCATTTATATGAAAGATTTCTTTAACCATAAAACAGCTACATCTAAAGATTTATGAGAATCAAACATTTATTCCTGAGGCACTTCACCCTGTAAATAAAAAACTGTCTGAGTATTTAATACAGAAGCAGAGAGACAAAGAGATAGAAACAATTGTCCAACTCATTCTGTTTATTAATTACCATTTCTCCCACTCATTTCCCTTCGCTTCTTTATTTCCCCAGCCCTTGGAAAGTATTACTTTATATTCTCTCTGTCACTATTTCTAAATTAGATTTCAAAATTGCTTTTACCATGAGGTAGGGCTGAACATACTAATGCAGAAACATGCTCACAATAGAGTAAGTGGCTGGAGCAGAAATCCGAAGAGTTATAGTAGGAGTCCAATTTTTGTTTAAATACATATACAAATTATATATAATAAATGAACTGTAATACATAAATATATGCATTTATAATCCATATACATAGTGTGTGTGTATTTGGAGAGAAAGAGAGCAAATACATATATTTAAGAGAGAAAATATGCTAAAATGAGAGAAAAATACATGACAAACTTTTCGCAGAGGGACTGTGGGGAAAGATAGGAAATGAGACATTCACTTGATAGATACAAATTTTCTTGCTTTTAAAAAATAGACGTATACTGCTTTTGCAAAGGAAAAGTAATACTACTTTCAAATTGCTTCTATTTGCATGATATCCAATTCTCCCCAAGGCTGTCCAATCTTTATTACACTTATTACTGATACACTGCAGGATTTGGACAGGGATGGAGTTCAGTGGTGATTACTTCCCCATCTACTATTATAAAATGTCATTACCTCAAAAAATTCTGCCTAAAATTCAAACCTAAGTGTATGTACCTTCCACTGAGAACTTGTCAGATTCTTGCCATCTGTATTTCCATAGCACTTATCTGAATCTCCTCCCAGAGTTTCCAGCTGTTCCCAGAAGTGCAAACCTACTTCTGCTACTGCTGCTGCTGTGCATTGCACCTGCCTGCGGCTGTCAGGTTTATGAAGTGAGCTAGTAAATACTTCCCCAGGAAAAGCCGACATTCTGTAAAAAAATCAATTATAAATCACTGCACAAATAGGATCCAAAGGATAATTTCGCAAACAATAATAACCAAAATCATTAAACCCCATACTTGGAGAGTACTTTATACTTTCTGTTGTGCTTTTTTGGGGTCCATTTTCTCTTTCGGTTCTTACAACAATTTCATGAAGTAAGAAAGGCAAGAACATTGAGTCCCTGATTATTGCTACTTTGCATTTCACTGATCTGCTCATACAACACTGCTAAAAATTCTTACACTTCATTTTTTTCCTGATTAATTTGCTTAATCATCAGTTCACCTGCAATCTCCAAAAATGCACGGTGCTTTGCTATCTAGGGAACATAGCTGAAATAAGCATTTTTCTTATTCTGAGAGGAAACACAGTATAGGAAGAGCACAGGGTTTGGAATCAGATAGATTTGTGATCTAATCTTGGCTCTGTCACTTACAAACTCATGCAGCCTTGGTCAAATGACTTAACCTTCTAAGCCTCAACTTTCCCATTGTGAAACAGGTTTTAATTTTTACTTAATAGGGCTGTTGTGAGGATTGTGTAAGAACCTGGGATAAAGCAGCCGCTTCAAAGACACATCAACATTTGGAACCTTGGCAAAATCTTTTCCCTGGCCCCATCTGCTGGAGATAAAGAGTAAAGTCGTGTTTATAATTAAGCAAAATATAGAGCTTTCAGTATGTAACTGTTCTGTGATCCAACATCATTTAAAGAAATTCGTAGTATTGAAAAGCAAGAATTAACTGTCCATATTCCTGTGTTATGGCAAGAGTCACACAGTTAACTGGTAGAAAAACTTCTGACTTAGAATCCATAAAAACAAAATGGAAGATTGGTGGAAGAATGGATATGTATGAGTGGAAGTAACAGAGACCAAGAGACCCATCAGAGGCAATGGCTGTCACCTCAGTGCGATTTGCTAGAGGTGGTGGCAGTGGAAAGAGACAGATTCTCAGAGTCTATTAAAAGAATGTAACCCATGGCCGGGCATGCTGTCTCATGCCCGTAATCCCAGGACTTTGGGACGCCGAGGTAGGCAGATCACCTGAGGTCAGGAGTTCGAGACCAGCCTGGCCAACATGGCGAAACCCCCTCTCTACTAAAAATACAAAAACTAGCCAGGCATGGTGGTGGGTGCCTGTAATCCCAGTTAATGGAGGGGCTGAGGCAAGAGAATCACTTGAACCTGGGAGGCAGAAGTTGCAGTGAGCCGAGATTACACCACTGCACTCCAGCCTGGGCAACAGAGTGAGACTATGTCTCAAAAAAGAAGAAAAGAATGTAACCCAAATGGTAGCTAAAGTCACCTTGTCCTTTGAGGTTTAGATGAAATTGGTTTAGGCTACTTCAATATATAGGAAATTCAATATCTTTCCTAAAGTTTCGGTACATTTCTAGAGGCCCACATCATCGCTTTTGGCTCCCTTTCTGTTTTGGGTGAAATCTCTTTGTCATCTTCAAACCCCTGTGGCTTCTTTTTGTCTCTGCTTTGTAGAAATTCGGATATAGGGCCAGGCATGGTGACTCACGCCTGTAATCCCAGCACTTTAGGAGGCAGAGGCGGATGGATCACCAGGTCAGGAGATCGAGACCATCCTGGCTAACACGGTGAAATGCCGTCGGTACTAAAAATACAAAAAATAAGCCGGGCGTGGTGGTGGGTGCCTGTAGTCCCAGCTACTCGGGAGACTGAGGCAGGAGAATGGCGTGAACCTGGGAGGTTCTTTCAGTGAGCTGAGATTGTGCCACTGCACTCCATCCTGGGTGACAGAGCGAGACTCTGTCTCAAAAAAAACAAAAAAAAAAAAAGAAAGAAAAGAAATTCAGATATATTGAGATACAGACCCAGCTCAACACTGAATATTTTTGTATTAAAAAAACTTTGCTGAAGGTTTGAAATAATGATGTTACACAGTGCTGCTAAGTAAGCCATTTAATCTGACTATTAGACATCCATGCTCTGACAAGTTCTAAGTAGCCTGCCACCCACAATTCTTCATTAGGAGACTTTCTCTGGAGACTCCAGCTTCTCACTTTGTTGCCTAAATCCCTTTCTTGAGTCTCTATTACTTCTTAATTCCTATCCTTTATTTTATAGAAAATGTCCGTTTTCCACCCACTCCTCAGCTCCGGACTTGCATTTGCATAACCAAATATTCATTAATAAGATTATGTTAAAACTTGTTAAAAATCAAGGTTCAGGCTGGGTGCGTGAGCCTGTAATCCCAGCACTTTGGGACGCTGAGGTGGGTGGATCACTTGAGGTCAGGAGTTCGAGACCAGGCTGGCCAACATGGTGAAACCCAGTCTCTACTAAAACTACAAAAATTACCTTGGTATGGTGGCAAGTGCCTGTAATCCCGGCTACTCAGGAAGCTGAAGCAGGAGCATCGCTTGAACCTCAGAGGCAGAGATTGCAGTGAGCCGAGACCACGATTGCACTCCAGCCTGGGCAACAAGTGCAAAACTCTGTCTAAAAAAAAAAGAAAAAAAAAAAGTTCATCAATTCTGAGTGTTACCATTATTCTGTAAATAAATAAACTCCAGAGACTAAAGTTTCAGCTGTGCCTTGCTTTTCATACCCAAAAGCCTCCATAAATAAAAGGAAACCATATAGATATTTACATTCCCCCTGAAATATATAGTGCCAATTCTCTCCACAGTTCCCTCTCAAACTCACACATAAACCCAGAAGGCAGAAGTAGTTGCAGTTCATTTTGACTTCAAATTGCATTTTTTTTCATTCCACTACCCAAAGAAACCATACAAATTGAGACTGATTACCTGTAAAGATTAAAGAAGAAAGAAAAGTCAAAAACAAAGAATACTAGCGCAAAACTCAGGAAACTGGAAGGAGAGGCCATTAAGAAGTATGATGAAGTGTTTAATTTTGTGTACGTTGGACCTGAAGTCCCTTGTGTTGACTACACGAACATTTTAAGTAGTGAGCTGGACATCCAGGCTCAAAGCAGGAGGACAAGGGCAGTACTGAAGCTTGGATGACATAGAGATCAACATAAAAGTGACGACTAAAACTATGAGAAAAGCCGTGCTTTTTTTTTTTTTTTTTTAAATTTATTTATTATTATTATACTTTAAGTTGTAGGGTACATGTGCATAACGTGCAGGTTTGTTACATATGTATACTTGTGCCTTGTTGGTGTGCTACACCCATCAACTCGTCATTTACATCAGGTATAACTCCCAATGCAATCCCTCCCCCCTCCCCGCTCCCCATGATAGGCCCCGCTGTGTGATGTTCCCCTTCCTGAGTCCAAGTGATCTCATTGTTCAGTTCCCACCTATGAGTGAGAAGATGCGGTGTTTGGTTTTCTGTTCTTGTGATAGTTTGCTAAGAATGATGGTTTCCAGCTGCATCCATGTCCCTACAAAGGACACAAACTCATCCTTTTTTATGGCTGCATAGTATTCCATGGTGTATATGTGCCGCATTTTCTTAATCCAATCTGTCACTGATGGACATTTGGGTTGATTCCAAGTCTTTGCTATTGTGAATAGTGCTGCAATAAACATACGTGTGCATGTGTCTTTATAGCAGCATAATTTAGAGACTTAAATGTTAGACCTAATACCATAAAAATCCTAGAGGAAAACCTAGGTAGTACCATTCAGGACATAGGCATGGGCAAAGACTTCATGTCTAAAACACCAAAAGCAACGGCAGCAAAAGCCAAAATTGACAAATGGGATCTCATTAAACTAAAGAGCTTCTGCACAGCAAAAGAAACTACCATCAGAGTGAACAGGCAACCTACAGAATGGGAGAAAATTTTTGCAATCTACTCATCTGACAAAGGGCTAATATCCAGAACCTACAAAGAACTCAAACAAATTTACAAGAAAAAAACAAACAACCCCATCAAAAAGTGGACAAAGGATATGAACAGACATTTCTCAAAAGAAGACATTCATACAGCCAACAGACACATGAAAAAATGCTCATCATCACTGGCCATCAGAGAAATGCAAATCAAAACCACAATGAGATACCATCTCACACCAGTTAGAATGGCGATCATTAAAAAGTCAGGAAACAACAGGTGCTGGAGAGGATGTGGAGAAATAGGAACACTTTTACACTGTTGGTGGGATTGTAAACTAGTTCAACCATTATGGAAAACAGTATGGCGATTCCTCAAGGATCTAGAACTAGATGTACCATATGACCCAGCCATCCCATTACTGGGTATATACCCAAAAGCCGTGCTTTTCAAAGAGAAAGGAATGAAAGGAAATAAGGAAAGAACAAAGATTGAGCCTTAGGCAATGCCTACAATGCCAGTTGGTAGGAGAAAGAGAAAAACAATGACACAGAAGGAGCCTAAGCATTGTAGTGATTGGAAGAAAATCAAAAGAGCTTCAAAACCGCATGTCGTCCCAAAGGCACAGGAAGAGAGAACTTCAAGTAAGAGTAGTTGGTAATATCAGAGGCTCAAGGTATGACAAGAATAATCACCTCACAAGGTCTGCAAAAAGGCATAATTTTCTTAACACTTTAGTTTTGCAGTGTGTTGGGAATTAATTCCAGTTGCAAGGTGGTAGTGGCAGCTGTAGTAGCATTGTTTAACATTAATTGGGCATTTAATGTATGTCCAGGGTTACCAGGTAAAAAAGCTGAGTCCTCGTGTAAATTTAAATTTTAGACAAATAATGAATAATTGTTAGTATATATTCCATCTCAGATAAATAATGACTAATTTTTAGTATAACTATGTCCAACTTTAGATAACCCGAAATTTAAATTTAACTGGGCATCCTGTATTTTTATTTGTTAAGTCTGGCAACCCTGCATACACCAAGCACTATGCTGAACATTTTGCATACCTAACTCATTTAATCCTTTTAACAGTTTTGTCTGTTCTTTGCATTACTACAAAGGAGTACCTGATTTCCATTCTTGAATGAGTTTTAGATAACATTTAGCTCACAATTTCCTAGTTGGTTTATTTTCCAATTTCATGGAATTTTATCCTATGCATGCATATTTAGCAAAGACTCGTTAAAAACCCCTTTGCAGATTTATGGAGCTCTTTTCTGGTGTAATTTTCTCCTTGTCAGAGCTCTCCTCTGAAACTTCCAGCTACTTCAAACTGCCTGAACTGTGATCTTCATCTCATCACAGAAGACCAGCATGATCTGCTTAGAATGTTCCTCCTTGCTACACATTCAAGAATGTGCCTCTAGCCAAAATGCCAGTGTAGTCATCAGGCTAACCTCATTTGTTTTTTTCTTTCAGGGATCATAGTCTTATGCGTCCTGTTGTTAAATGTCTAAAAACAGTTGTTTTATATACTTTTTCAAGTTTTCTAGTAGTTTAAGACAGAAAATTAAATCCAGTCCCTTTACTTCCTCATGGACAGAAACAGAATCTTCATATCATGTTTTAATCTGGAATAATTAATTCTTCACTCTTGTTGTTTTTCATAACACTAATTTTTGAAGAGTACAGACCTGTTGCTCAATTTGGTTTGTCTAATCCATTTCCCTGTAACTATATTCACCAACTCTCAGTACATATATCAGAGGCATATGATGAATTGATCATTTTTGCAATATATATTTGGGTTCTCTTCACACCTTTGATGCAGGATTTTTTGTTCCTTGGTTCAGCTTAATCTGGGTTCTTGTCTCACAACCAGGAAAAATTAGGCACACAGACACGTTAAAAGGTGAGGAGGGCAGAATTTATTTAGCGAAGGGAAAGCTCTCAACACAAACAGGAGTCCTGCATGCAGGTTTCCACCTCACAAATTGAGTATCAGGCCACCACATACAAGTTGAAGAGGCCAGGCTCCGCCCCAGCATAAGGCAGAAATTCCTGGTGGCTCCACCCTATTCCCCCAGTGCCCATGCGGACCCTTACTCTGAGCCACTCCACACTGATTTATTTCCCTTACTGCTCATGTGTTAAGGGATGGAATTTTTCACTGTAAGCATGTTTAGGCAAGCTCCCAAGCACAGTAATGTGGGCGGGTTGGGACCCTTCCCTATTTGCCTAGGCATTTGGCTGTTTCCTGCCTCTATCACCTTGAAATCGTGACGGACTGAAACTGCATAGCTCTCCCTAGTGGTTAAAATGTATGATCAGACTAATTACTGGAAAAAGCAGTTTGATTAACTGATTAAGTCTATTTGGGGAAAAATTAAAATCCAGGACCGAAATATTGACACAATGGCGAGAAAACAGATCAGCTAATGAAAAGCCATGATGTTAATTATCTAGTACAATATAAAGTAATTGTCTGAGAAAGATAGTTGTAGTATTCCTTCCTCAGGCTCAGATCTGATCTTTTTTCCTAATAAAATCTCACATTTTTCCAAAATGTTTAGCCTTTTCTTGGTATTTATTTATATCTAGTTGTTCAACAGATGAAATATGTATGTATTTAATATATACTATTATTATAAATATATTATTGCATTAAATATAATAAATATATGTGAAATATATATATCGATGAAATAAGTGAAATATAGCTGTTGATGAAATATATATATATTTTCTAGATGAACACTAATACATATTGAATAGAAGAAAGAGACATCTGTATACTTCCATAGAGCACATTATCCTAAAAATATCACTTGGTATTGTATGATAAATAGCATTTATTAATATTTATACTAACAGAAAATGATGTTAGCTTTTTATATTTTTTCTTTATAAAATCAAAATATATGACTTTATATTTTTATTTGCCCAAAGTTTGATTTCTTTCTCCCTCTGTGATTCAGAGCTCTAGATAGATAAGAGGTTCTCAATGGTTGGTGTATGTACTGCCCCATTTACAATGGCAGTTTTCATTAAAAATTATGAATAAGGATATAAAATGTCTTAAAAGCATCATGTGAATAATAGAATCAAATACATTGCTAGGATATCAGCTGTTACAGTTTTTATGCTAAAAAACAGAATATCATTTAACATAGTTTTTAGCACAGCATTCACCTTAACTAGACAGTGTTCCCTTCATCACTGTCTCTTCTCCTCTCTGGTCAAGGGACTATCACAATGCCCCCCATAGCAAAACAAAAAATGTTTGATTCTGACACCTGTGTTCCTCAATTCTAACCCTGATCTTGTATGTGGCTAAGATTTAATACAAAACTAGCCCAATTCTGTTCTTTTTACCAATCCTAATATTAATTTTCAAAAGCACATTTTAATCTACAGTGGCATGCTGGAGCCACTTCATGATACAGTGAGCACTGACTGCATATTGAAGCTAACAATTTCAACTATGCAAATGAAGCTGTAATGTCTGTAATTAGAAGGGATCTCACTGTAAATCATTTGACGTGAATAAGCATCTTCATTGCACTTCAGAAAAGCCTTTTTAATTAACAAGATCTAATAATTTTAAAGGTTTAATGAACAATTACACTAAAACCAATGATAGCACCAAGATGATTCATCATAATTTACTGTTTTTTTCCTCAGATGTGATTTCTAATTATAGGATAGGCAGGATCATGATTGAGGTTCTACCCTTATCAATATACCATTTTCATTATAAAATGAATCCTCCCACTGCCTAATGATATGCATTCTAACTAATGGGAAGGAGAAAGATGAAAAAAACTTACATTTATTAAATATCAGTAATATGAAAATTTTCTTATGCATTAACTCATCATACACACATACACACACATACACATACACGAAATATGAGGAAACACATATATGTTCAGAAACTTCTCCAAAGGTTACAGAGATAATGAGTGAAAGAATTTGGGTTGAACACAGACTTAATAGACTTTAGGTCCAACACCCTTTCCACTATATTACATTGTCTCTTTTTTATAACATTGTAGTTATGTATTGTTATTAATTCAGCTTCCAAAAGTAGTACTTTAACTTCCATTTCTATTTCTGCATTTTGATAGATAATTGACTCTCATTTTTAATTTTTTATTTAAGGTGATTTTACTGGTTTCCACTGAAAGACACTGTCTTTAATATGTCATATGAATTTTAGATGTTCAACTAATTTATATATAAACAACATTTGTTGATAGCCGCCTATTTCTGTTAAAAATATTACTGTCTTCATTACACCCATGACTTCTGCTCATTTTCTGAACAAAAAGGTCAATATGGCTTTCCTGTGTCCCCTAATAACACTCACCATTGTCTCGTGAACTCTGAAACTTCTGTATTCACTTCTGTTTTTCTCCATTCACTGCCAAGCTAGTTCATTAGCTTGTCCTATAAGCAAACAGGTTTCAGCATTTCAAAGATTTTCTAAACACAATGCAAACATATAGATGTGGTACACTTTTCCTTGGAACTCAAGAGCAGAATGTAGTAGCAATTCTTAGCCCAGATAGCCAATGTCTTTGGGTTTTTTTCACCATATCTTATCTGTTTAATTCACAATATTATTAGTTGAATGAATTGAATGCCTGACTGAGGACCCTCATTTGTTCTTGACTTTTCACTCAGAAGGTTTGTATTATAAAACCAAACTACCAGAAATTCCAAAATACGTAATTGTTGGTAGTCATGATCTATTAGAATTGATAATGTAGAATTTGCCCCTCTCTTAAATGTTCCAAATTATGATCACCTGAACAATAAGCAAATAAATAAAATTTTCATTGTTTATTCTGCCCTTAATGGGAACTTATTTAATGTCAGTAAAATTAGATCTGAACCTATAAAGTAATAAATAAATAACTGGACAATAAACATAAGGAAAGATTATCTTCCAACCACATTCACATCCCCAATGCCAAGCACAAATGTATCAGCTGGGAAATCTAATCTCTCCAGAGGACTAAGATCATCAAACGTTGTGGGCTCCATTAAAGGCTTCACATTTTACTTTAAATTTACCCATGGCCCCATTGAGTTAAAACTCCACAGCTCATATACCAATGCAATGTAACTCAGGTTTTTATTAAACTGACTCAAAACATTTTAAAATGAAAACAACCATTCTAAAAGAAAATGTGCTCTGCAAATGAAAATGGCAAAATAAAAACATTGGTTCTAATATACCCAACAAGTCCAAGAGGTAATCCAAAAGAAACCTACAAAAGGCCCAAAGGAAAACAGCAACATTAACCACTTTGCATAACAGCTCCCAGTCAGTGAGGACTAATTACAAACTAGCCATCCCATATTTCTACAAAATGAAAACATAGTCAGTGTAACTGGAGAGTAGATAGTTAAGTCCTCTTCATTTAGCTCTGTATTAATAAAAAGAAGCTATTTCCTTCACTATTTGAAAATGTGCCACGATGTCATGTTAAGCGAGTCATACATGCTTAATGATAGAGTCTATCAGAAAGGAAATTTAAATCCTAGGCCCTGTATCAACAACAAGAAAAATGGGACATGTAGATCTTGCCTCTCTCCTGACCACACTGTCTCCCTGTCTTCTCGCCATAGTTTACCAACATATGTTGGGTAACAGACAAGCACTATAACAAGCACCACAACAACATAAAAAGACACAGACATGGTCTTTTACGTGCTTTTGCAGATTTCATAAGTTGTAGGGGTTGGGGGTGGGGGTGGGGGATGGGAAGAAAGGAAAGAAAAGAAAATTAGTTTTTATTTCTAGCAAGAAGCCAAATCGTACAGTAGTCAATACGGGCTCTGGATCCAGGTCACATTGAGTTCACATCCCAGCACTACCACCTACTAGCTTTGTGATCTTTAGTAAATTACTTAACTATGTCTCAGTTTCCTTATCTGTAGAACAGGGTGATATTAAGTCTACTCACACCCTAATATAGGATAAACAATGAAGTATATGACATAAGCCTTCAATAAATATTTACCACTAACACCAGATACTACATGTTTAGTGCCATGCCATCCCAGATGCTTTTGGAAGCACTCAATTTTGATATTCACATGACCCATACTAACCATTATGGTAGTTACCCTATTATACAGATGCAAAATTGGGCATGCAGAAAATTCAAATTTATTGTCAAATGATACATAGTAAATGGTAGACTTAATTGGAACTGAGATACGGAATATCGAAGGCACCCATAAATATATTTTGAACAAATAAATGAATGGGTTCTGAAGCTTATATTGGCAAAGCTCACACTCTTTTCACTACATGTTCCTATCTGACATGTAAATATCTATAAATCATTTTACTACATAGCAGCTCTAATAAATTGTTAAACAGCTATAGAAATCCAGTCAATGCTTCCATACTATGCTAGTCAGGATTCTCCAAAAGCATTTATTATAGAGGCTGAGAAGTCCCAAACTGGAGACTCAAGCAAGCTGATAAGTAGTTCCATCCAAGTCTGAAGGCCTAAGAACAGGAATGCCATTGGTGTGAGTTCCAATTCAAAAGTCATCAGGTTTAAGACCCAAGTAGAGTCAATATTTCAGTGTCTGAATCCAAACACTAATGTTTCAGCTTAAGCAGTCAGGCAGGAGGAGGTCCTTCTTATTTATGGGAGAGTCAGCCTTTTGTTCTATTCAGGTCTTCAATTAAGTCCATCCACATTGGTGAGGATAATCTGCTTTGCTTAGTCTACCAATTCAAATGTTAGTCCTATCCAGAAACACCCTCACAGACATACCCACAATGATGTTTGGTCAAATGTCTGGGCACTCATGGCTCAGTCAAATTGACACATAAAATTAACCATCACATATACTTTCAAAAACAAACCTAAGCTGGTGCTTTTATAACATGACTGAACAAGATTTCCCTTCCATTTAAGATAGACCTAATTAACTCATGTCCTAATCAGCTCTCCTGAAAGTGAACTGCAAATTGATTTAATCTTGTTTTCTTCACATTGGTCTTGCTCCTCTCTTGTAATCAAGAACACACCTTTAGGGTAATTATAATTTGCCACACAATTATGTTCAGAAAACTGAGTTTTCAAAATTCTGTTACAGCAAGAAAAAAAGGGCAACACATCTTGCCATATAAGACGATGGATACTACAAATCACCCTAGGCTCACAAGGCATGCTTGGTGCCCAAACTCAGATTTACTCTTAGGTCTGGCTCTTGACCCCAGATATTGTATCACTTGTCCTCCATTTCTCAGTCTTCCCAGCTCAAGACCTTAATATGCTAGCATGTGCAGCTTCTGAAACTATTTACTTATTTGTTCAAAATATATTTACTGGGTGCCTTCAATATTATAGGCATTGTGTTAGTCTCTGGAGAGGCAGCCGTCAACAAAACAAAGTCCTTGCTTGCATGGAGAAAAACTTTCTAGTGGGAAAAGATGTCACAGGTGTGACTAGCTAGGGCCAATGTCATTGGCAATAAAGGAATTTACCAAGACAGTCATGGGTAAGAAAGGCAGATTTATTACAAAAAGTATAAAAATATGTTTCAAGGTTTTCAACAGGCAGCACAGTAGAGAAGGGGCTATCTGCAAAGAGGCAGGGGCTGGAGGGAAATTTTCCAGGGTCTTGCTAGAGGGGTGGTGGTGTTGGGGCTATGTGTGGAAGGAGGTCATTGTGCCCGCGGTTTGTTTGTAATTAGCCACCTCTCAGAACAATTGTTCATTGTTCTTCCCCACCTGGGGCCCTTCCCAACATGGGGCACCTTCCTTGTTGTTGCTTATTTATCTTATCAGGACTCTACATTCTTCCCCTGACAGAACAACAATGACAAATCTTTGGTATTGGGGTGGATGTCTCACCTTCCAACTGTTTCCTGCTGGCCTGGGGCATAGAGTTGACCCTACCTATGGTCAGTGGTCTGTCAGGAGACCTTGTGTGTTATTGTCCCAGATTGTGGGATCTAGGATATTGGATCTTGCTAGAAGAAGGGACTCATCAGAGAGGGCGAGCACGTCACGGCAAAACTGGTGTACAGCTGAATCTAGGGGAGATTTGTGAAAGTTGCAGGCATCACTGTGGGAGACTGATATTCTGTTTGCAGCATCATCTGAAGGTGAAACTGCTGAATTATAGAAGATAAAAGTTTGTTTCTTAGGCCAGTTACTGAAAAGGCAAAAACATCTTTTGCAGTGTGGCTGTTTTTCCTTATTGGAAGCCCATTTAGATAACCTGGAAGTTAAACTTGATTAAAAAATGTTTCAATTTCATTAGACACAGAAAGAATGTGTTCAGGGTTATGAGTATAGCAGGGGAAGACATGACTCTTAGGAACAACATGAGAAGTTTATTTTTTATTACATTGAGAACTTAGAAATATCAAGAAAAGCCATGATACAGAATTAAATTATGTTAGAGGAAAAAAATTGCTTATTTTTTTTGACCTTCAAGATGGAACATTTTAGCCTTAGGCCATAATAACAGAATTAGAGGAAAAAGTTACAGGAGCTGACAAAAACTGGAGAGATTTATTATCTTAGGTCTTATCCAGGGGAGAACAAGCTGAAAGTAGCAGAACACAGCAAAAGTTGAACTTCTGAGATATGATACTAGAAGTTTCTTAAAGAAACACTTATAAAAGTAAAAGTTCTTACAATTTTATTAAGAGCAGATTAATACCTTAAGAAAACCTTGCTTTAACATAAGGGACCAACATTATAAAGACTGTCCCAAATAATCTCCTTTCAATTGTAACCAAGTTAATCACATGTAAAATTTCTCTCATAAATTCCCCTTTCATGAAGCTTCTCACAACTTACACAGACCATCTATGGCATGTTTGGACTTTCTGATTTGTCCTAAACAACCATTGTTTTTTGTTTGTTTGTTTGTTTTTTAAGACAGAATTTTGCTCTTGTTGCCCAGGATGGAGGGCAATGGTGCAATCTTGGCTCACCGCAGCCTCTCCTCCTGGGTTCCAGCGATTCTTGCCTCAGCCTCCTGAGTAGCTGGGATTACAGTCATGCACCACCACACCCTGCTAATTTTGCATTTTTAGTAGACACGGGGTTTCTCCATGTTGGTCAGACTGGTCTTGAACTCCCCACCTCAGGTGATCTGTCCACCTTGGCCTCCCAAAGTGTTGGGATTACAGGTGTCAGCCACCACGTCCAGCCAACATCCTCCTTTTTAAACAACCAGTCATTCTACTTTAGGACAAGAATTTACTCTAGAAGATCCTTTCTCATATAAAAATCTCTTATTTATAACCTTTTTTTTATCAGCAATATCACTTTACCTTTATAAGGTATATATACCTTTATACATTTTTATGTCTCTCTTATTTCCTGATTCCCTTTAACTTGTTTTATATATAGCCTTTAAGTAACCTTTAAATTAGACAAAAATTATTTCCCTTTTGTTAGGAAGTTAAGGTTTGTACTGCATGCTTTGTGAGCTCTCTGAAGGGTGAGCAAATGAGGAGGTTATCTTTGTACTGTAGAAGTCACCCCCCCTCAAGAGATTGCTCAGATTTTTTGCTAGGACTTGTTTGAATAACTGTGGGCTATGTTGAAACCCCTGAGATAGGACTACATAGGTGGTTGGTTAAAGATTTAGGTAGCTTTCACAGGAGAAATAGGGCTATTAGAGGGAAACATGAATTCAAAGGTTAGGTAAATATTAAGCAGGTACACATCTTGGAAAGTATATGTTTGCCCCAAAGGGGTGTGGCATAATTAGACATTACCAGGGACTGGTGGGAGAATGGTAATTGGTCCCTTAAGTAATACAAAGGGGTGAAAATTTTTTCTTTTTGAGGGAGGGGATACAACTTGCTCCCAGTACCTGACAGGATTTGGTGGAAAGTTGCTCAGAGAAGATTAGGATCAAATAGGCAACTCTTTAACCCAAAAGAGAAATTTATAATTTTATTTGCCACCTCCAGAGTTGCCCTTAGCTTTGTCTTGCTGATAATGACATCTGATTTGGAAGCCAGCTAGAGCAGAAAGCCCCTTCAGCTCAAGGCCATCAGTGGTTGAGATTCCATCCCAGGGGCCCTTCGGCCTTCAGAGCAGCCCTGTTTCCAGTGGCTCAGCTTGTGTTACGGGGGCAAGCCATGTGGGACTTTTCCCCATTTATTTCATTGGGGCAGTTTGCTTTCCAGTGGCCTGACTTCTGTACTGGTGGCAGTTACCTGGAGGAGTGTCCTTAGGGCAAATTGGAAGGGGCTGGGAATTGTAAAGCAGCCAACAGTTGAGCTGTCCCTGCATTCTCCTTTCTTCTTAGACTTGTTCCCCTTATTATCCTCTCAGTTATAAAAGATTGAGGAGGCTAATTTGAGGATTTTATGCGTAGGGGCCATGCTGTATTATACGTGAAAATTACATGTTTCTTTTTGAGTCAGAAGGTCAAATTTATCCCAATGTTTTAGTATGCAACCCAGAGATGAGTCTGAAGGAAGAGTCAAGGTTTTTCTTATGGTACGACTGAAAAACAATGAGCTGCTGGGGGCTAATGACCACTGAGACAAAAACCACACTTTTTCTTGGGATGTCCCATCAAGGAAAACAGTTCTACTCATCTTCACTAAGGGACTCAGATGCACTTTCTTTCTTTTCTTTCTTTCTTTCTTTCTTTTTTTTTTTTTTTTTTTTTGTGAGATGGAGTCTCGCTCTGTCACCAGGCTGGAGTGTAGTGCTGCAATCTCGGCTCACTGCAACCTCCATCTCCCAGGTTCAAGCGATTCTCCTGCTTCAGCCTCCCAAGTAGCTGGGACTACAGGTGTGCACCACCACGCCCAGCTAATTTTTGTATTTTTAGTAGAGATGGGGTTTCACCATATTGGCCAGGATGGTCTTGATTTCCTGATCTCATCATTCACCTGCCTTGGCCTCCCAAAGTGCTGGGATTACAGGTGTGAGCCACTGCGCCCAACCTCAGATGCACTTTCTTTTTTTTTTTTTTTGAGACGGAGTCTTGCTCTGTCACCCAGGCTGGAGTGCAGTGGCCGGATCTCAGCTCACTGCAAGCAACTCCTCTCGGGTTCACGCCATTCTCCTGCCTCAGCCTCCCGAGTAGCTGGGACTACAGGCACCCGCCACTTCGCCCGGCTAGTTTTTTGTATTTTTTAGTAGAGACGGGGTTTCACCGTATTAGCCAGGATAGTCTCGATCTCCTGACCTCATAATCCGCCCGTCTCGGCCTCCCAAAGTGCTGGGATTACAGGCTTGAGCCACCGCGCCCGGCCCTCAGATGCACTTTCTAAAGGGGTATCCCACCTATTTGAAAGGACCTCTTGGTGCTGCTTATGCTAGATAGCCAGTCCAGGTACATGGTTATGCTAGGTGATCAGCCCAGACATGAGGAAAAAGGGTAAAGGAAAATCTCAGCCTGATCCCAACCCAGGAGAGGGGACGAGAAATGGGAGACTCACCATTCTTTGGCTGTTTAAGATCACCTGATTTGGGAAGGAGCAGCCAGAGCGGGAGGTCTGGCTGTCTTCACTGGAAAATTTAGAGTAAGAAACAGGGTCTGAGTCATCTAAAACTTGTGTGAATTCACTCTGAATGAGCTACTGCTGCCAGTCACATCATACAAAGGAGTTAGGGAGTTTAAATCAGAAAAGAGAGTGATATAGGAGTTTTAAAGAAATTACTTGGCAGATAGTAAAGATAAGAAAGTCCTTGGTAAGGTTCTCCTTTTAATGAAAAGAAGTCCCCAAATTATTTTCTTTTCTAACAAAGAGCAGCCTGTAAAATCGAGCTGCAGACAAGCAAGCTGGAAGCTTGCATGGGTGAATGCTGGCAGTTGTGCCAATAGGATAAAGCTCTCTGGAACTATGCATGATCAAAGCGGTGGCTTCATCTTCCCTTCTCTTTGCCAGCCACATTTACAATAAGGAGCAGACAACATGGTGCCAGTCAAGCAGAAAGCCCATTTGCATAAGAAGAAGATTAGGGTGGGGTGGCCAGCTTCCCTGCATGCTATGTAAATGTCACACCTGGTCAAACCAATCTGTGAGCACTGTGTAAACCAGACACTGCCTCCTAAAGCCTGTCTATAAAACCCAGTTCACTGCACTGTGGGCCGGAAGTCCCACTTGAGCACCCCTCTCTCTTGCAAGGGAGAGAGCTGTGTCTTTCTTTTACTTATTAAACCTCCACTCCTAAACCTACTTCTTGCATCTGCATCCTTGATTCCCTTGGTGTGAGATGACAAATCCCAGGTATTTACTCCAGACAACGACCCTGCTTCATTTGCAGAGAGAGTCTTCCTCCCTTCCAGGCAAGGCAGTCAAACCTCTTCACCCTTTGGCTTTCAGGCAACACAAGAGAGCAGACCTGGCCAGTTACCATCAGTTGCCAAAGGGATATTACAGGCTGGTTGCTGAAAGGTTGAAAAGGGAAAATAAACTTAGGTCCCTCACCCAAAGAGGTGGTGGCAGTCAGAGATTTCCACATGGACACCTTTCATTTCCACCAGAGTGCAGCCCTGGCCAGAGACCTTATGTTGTCTCCATGCTTAGACTCTGTCCTCCAAGGGTCTCGAGTTGGAAAACAGAAAGGGAGAAGGCAGAGTCCCACATAGGGAGAGAGGTCTTCATATAGTCACTGTATGGGCCACCAAAATGTCTCAGGTGCAACTAACTGGGACCAGTGTCATGGGTGGTAAAGAAATTTACCAAGACAGTCATGGGTAAAGAAAGGCAGATTCATTAGAGAAAGTATGAAAATATGTTGCAAGGTTGCAACAGGCAGCACAGCAGAGAGGGGGCTGTGTGCAAAGAGGCAGGGGCTGGACGGAAGTTTTATAGGGTCGTGCTGGAACAGGCAAAGTATGAAACAAGGCATTGCTGCTGGGACTACGTGTGGAATGAGGTCATTGTGCCTGTAGGTTGTTCGTGATTAGCCATCTCTCAGAAAAATTGTTCATTGTTCTTCCCGACCTGGAGCCCTACCTGACCTGAGGCCCCTTCCTCATTGTTACTTACTTAACTAATCAGAACTCAACAGAAGAGATGTAACAAATCATCAGTATGTCCAGTGGTGAGCTACACAATGGAGAAAAAACAACAGGGGAAAAAAAAAGATAGTGTATGCCATCTAGAAAATGTTGCAATTTTAAATAAAATGATCAAAGAAAATTTACTGAAAAGGTAACAGTTAATCAAATCCACATGTGGAGTCCAATGGAGGAATACTCCAGGCAGAGATAAGAGCAAGTGCAAAGACCCTGATGCTAGATGTCTAATGCATTTGAGGAATAACCAGTAAGGCAGGAGTTTGGTGGACAAGTTGAAAGGTGTAGAAGGTGAGGTCAGAAAAGTAAGAAGAAACTAGATTGGGAAACAGAAGAAATCAATATTAATGTCTCACAAAATATAAGGAAGGCAAAAAAATGCACAAAGGAATATTATATACTGGTAAAATAAACAATAGAATAAGATGGTAAGCCCCATTAACATCATTGTACCTAAGAAGGGTGATTCAAAGTATTTGAAGCAGCAATTGACATAAATACAGAAAAAAAAAAGAAATAAAAAATAGTAATTGGAGATTTTAACACATCTGTCTCCGAAACTGGTAGATGAAAGAGACAAAAATAAACAGATATTAGCCGGGCGCAGTGGCTCACTCCTGTAATCCCAGCACTTTGGGAGGCCGAGGCGGGCGGATCACGAGTTCAGGAGATCGAGATCACAGTGAAATCCCGTCTCTACTAAAAATACAAAAAATTAGCCGGGCGCGGTGGTGGGCGCCTGTAGTCCCAGCTACTCGGGAGGCTAAGCCAGGAGAATGGCGTGAACCCGGGAGGTGGAGCTTGCAGTGAGCCGAGATCGTGCCACTGCACTCCAGCCTGGGCGACAGAACTAGACTCTGTCTCAAAATAAATAAATAAATAAATAAAAATAAACAGATATTAAGAATTTGAACATTATTTTAAATATATGAGTGCTAATACACACACACACACACAGAGAGAAAAGGAGAAAAGGAGAAAAAGAAATCTATACTAAAAAATAAGGCACTCAGGAAATATTTACAAGAGTAGACCATATGTTGAGACAAAAAGGAAGCTATAATAAAAGCAAAAACGTTAATATTATGCAGACTATATATACTGACCATAATGCTATAAAATAATATTACAATTTAGGCGGTGCACAGTGGCTCACACCTGTAATCCCAGCACTTTGGGAGGCTGAGGTGGGGGGATCACTTGAGGTCAGGAGTTCAAGACCAGCCTGGCCAACATGGTGAAACCCTGTCTCTACAAAAATACACACAAGCACATATTAGCCAGGCATAGTGGTGGTGTGCTCCTGTAGTCCCAGGAACTTGGGAGATTGAGGCAGGAGAATCACTTGAACCCAGGAGGCAGAGGTGGCATTGAGCCAAGATTGCACCACTGCACTCCAGTCTGGGTGACAGAGAGAGACTCCATTTCAGAAAAAAAGAAAAAAAAGAAAAAAAATTAGAAAACATCATTTTATTTAATTTATTTAATTCGAGATATTTAATTCGAAAATAAAAACAAAATAGGGCTTGAAAATTACACATTAGAAAAAACTAAATGGCGTATTTCTAAAAAGGAAAATCACATAGGAAATTTAATGTTTTAATGTTGGTGATTATGAAAACAATATATGTTAAAATTAGGGGAATATAGCTAAAAAGAGTAAGAATTTTTTTACCCTCAAAGAACCAATTTTCACTTTTTAAGGGTGATACCACCCCTGTTGAGAATGCATATCCTAGATCTATCTCCTAATTTACAGGAATTGCAGGGCACAGAGAGACAAATTAAGCATCACCACAGGGATGCAATCACCAAGACCAGAGAGTACTTATATGTTGTTTTTTTTTTAATGGAAGGATAAAACAAGAACATTTTTTTAAACATTTACCTATAAGGAAATACAACTAATAAGGTGGAATAGACGGTGATAGAAACCAAACTTATTTTAGTATATCTCATTTTGTAAAACTGGCTTTGCGACTAATAGTTTTAATAATTATAACTAAAATTAAATAAAAAACTAATTTTCCAAATGTAAAATCAAAATAAAACAATGAAAATATAAGACAAACTGTAGGAAAAAATTTAATTTTTCAACAAATGTAAGAAAAAAATGAGAAGGAATACATAGATCAAAAGACACTTCAAAGATATAACAAATTGCAATGTATAGAACATTTTTCAATACTGATACCAACAAATGACCTATAATAAATTTTTGAGATGACTAGGGAAAATTACTAGTAATATCACTCAGTTATTAATATTGTAAGCACAATAATGAGATTGTGGTTATATTTCAAAAAAGAATCCCTATTTTTTGGACATTCACTTATAAATATTTGTGAATCAAATATTACACTGTGTGGGAAGGAGAGAAGTGGGACAGGGTACTGAGGAGACCATATTGTCCAGGACTAATTGTTAACATTGGATGCAGGGTAGATGGAGATTCTCTATTTTGTTCTCTTTCCTTTATATATACTTAAAAATTTCCATTATAACAGGGTTTTTAATGACTAAGCATTCATCTCAAGAAGTTGAACAAAGAAAAATAGAGCAAATCCAAATAAATAAGAATGAAGAAAATAATAAAGGTGAGGGCAGAATAATAGCAAACCCAAATGCTGGTTGTTTAAAAAGATTAACATAATAAGATAAGTATTCACATAGTAACATTAAGAGAAAAAGGAGAAAAGCATAAGCTAAACTAAGTATGAGAAAAGGAAATGAGAGAGCAGAGATTTAAAAATAAGGAGCAATTATATATAACTATGCACTAATAAATTTGAAAATATAAGTGAAATAGAAACATTTTTTAAATTGTGTAAAATGCAAAATTGGTGCAAGAAAAAGATAACTGTAATAGGGCAGTCATAAAGGAATGGAAATGGTAATCAAAGACTGATCCTTCCAAAAAAACGCAGGGTATCTTAGCTTTACAGATACATTCTATAAAATTTTCAAGAAAAAATTCTTTACCGTCTTTTTAAACATTATTTTATTAGGTTGGTGCAAAAGTAATTGCGGTTTTTTTAACGCAATGGCAGAAGCTGCAATTACTTTGGCACCAACCTAGTATTTAATGCTTACAATAACTTCACAAGTAAGCTTGTATTAGTTTTATTTTGCATATGAATAAATTGAGGTGACGGGGGTGCGGTGGCTCACTCCTGTAATTCCAGCACTTTGGGAGGGCGAAGCGGGCGGATCACAAGGTCAGGAGATCGAGACCATCCTGGCTAAATGGTGAAACCCCGTCTCTACTAAAAAAAAGTACAAAAAATTAGCCGGGCATTGTGGCGGGCGCCTGTAGTCTCAGCTACTCAGGAGGCTGAGGCAGGAGAACGGTGTAAACCCGGGAGGCGGAGCTTGCGGTGAGCGGAGATCGCGCCACTGCACTGTAGCCTGGGGGACAGAGTGAGTGTCTCAAAAAAAAGAAAAAAAAAAGAAAAAAAAGAAATTGAGGTTTAGATAGTTTATGTGATTTGTCTACAGACACATGGATAGTAAGTGATGGAACTGTCATATGAACCTGTCTAATTAAGACAAAGGCCATGTTCTTTCCTTTATACTTTACTTTTTTTTTTTTTTAACTTTTATTTTAAGTTCAAGGGTACATGGGCAGGTTTGTTATATAAGTAAACTTGTGTCACAGGGGATTGGCGTATAGATTCTTTTGTCACCCAGGTACTAAGCCTAGTAGACAGTAGTTATTTTTTTCTGATTCTCTCCCTTTTCCCATCTTCCACCCTCAAGTAGGCCCCAGAGTCTATTGTTCTCCTCTTCGTGTCCACCTATTCTCCCACTTCTGAGTGAGAACATGCAGTATTTTATTTTCTGTTGGTGTGTTTGTTTGCTAAGGATAATGGCCTCCAGCTCCATCCATGTTCCTGCAAAGGACATGATCTCATTCTTTTTAATGGCTGCATAGTATTCCGTGGTGTATATGTACCACATTTTCTTTATCCAATCTGTCATTGATGGACATTTAGATTGATTCCATGTCTTTGCTATTGTGAATAATGCCACAATGAATATATGCATGCATGTGTCATTAGGGTAAAATGATTTATATTCCTTTGGGTATATCCAGTAATGAGATTGTTACATTGAATGGTAGCTCTGCTTTTAGCTCTTTGAAAAATCACCACTGCTTTCCACAATGGTTGAACAATTGACACTCCCACCAACAGAGTATAAGGATTCCCTTTTCTCTGCAACCTCACCATCACCTGTTATTTTTAACTTTTTAATAGCAACTACTCTGACTGGTATGAGATGGAATCTCATTGTGATTTTGTTTTGCATTTCTCTAATCATCAGTGTTGAGCTTTTTTTCATGTGCTTGTTGGCTGCATGTATGCCTCCTTTTGAAAAGTGTCTGTTCATAACCTTTGCTCACTTTTTTATGGGGTTGTTTGTTTATTTTTCTGGTACATTTTTTTAAGTTCCTTACAGATGCGGATATTAGACCTTTTGTCAGATGCATAGTTTGCAAATATTTTGTCCTATTCTGTAGGTTGTCTTTTTACTCTGCTGATAGTTTCTTTTGCTGTGCAGAAGCTCTTTAGTTTAATTAGACCCCATTTGTCAAGTTTTGCTTTTATTGCAGTTGCTTTCGGCATCTTTGTCATGAAATCTTTGCCAGCTCTATGTCCTGAATGGTATTGCCTAGGTTGTCTTTCAGGGCTTTTATAGTTTTGGGTTTTACATTTAAATCTTAGTCTACCTTGAGTTGATTTTTGTATATGGTATAAGAAAGAGGTCCAGTTTTAATCTTCTGCATATGACTAACCAGTTATACCAGCACCATTTATTGAATAGGGAGTCCATTCCCCATTGCTTATTTTTGTCAGCTTTGTCGAAGATTGGATATTATAGGTGTGCAGTCTTATTTCTGGGATCTGCCTAGGTCTTTTTATTAGGCTAGAGTAATCTTAATTTCAATGTCAGATAAGGACACTAGAAGAAAAGAAAATGATAGTTTTGTTTCATTTATAAATGTACATAAAAGATACCCAAATATAATGTTAGCTTATTTCAACACAAAAGTGCCCTCAAAAAATAGTAATATTGAGCTGAAGAGGGCTTGTCCAAGGAATGTAAGAATGAGTCACCTCAAAAATATTAGAGTAATTCCTCATGTCAATAGATGAAGACTCTTATTTTGATGCCACACAAAATAAGAGTTGGTTGGGCTTACCATGTGTTTATAACATTATATTTTAAAAGAAAGCTATAAATGGAAGAAATTCTTTTTATAGGTAATAAATAAAATTATAAAAGTTAATCTTTGTCAAGTGGTTACTATGTCCAACACTATGCACTGGGCATCATATATCTCACTTAATCCTATGGCAATGCTGTGATACTAAGGAGTACTCTCAGAGAGATTAATCTATTTCCCTAAAATCATAGAGCTAAAAAGCGGCAAAGGATTGGTTCAGAACCAGGTCTTTTCAATGACAAAGCCAAGTGGTGTTTGCATACTCCACACTGACTCTGTATGAGAACCAAACCAACGTCATTGGTTTCCATCAAGATGTGCCATCGAGATCTGACTTTGTAGTGGGGTCATTTTGCCCTGAGTAGGTGTCTAGTGCTCCTGATTACCTTAAATACAGGTGTCTATGTTTTGACTTAGAATAATTATAAAGAACCTCAGATGCAACTAGGCCTCATGGAAAGAATAATTTAAAAGGCAACAGAGAAAACACTAAATCTGATCCCAGTGGTCTCAAATATAGTAAAGCAAATCAGAATTCACAGATAGAAAGATCCACAAATCCAGTGTCATCAAGAGCATTCTGAGATACACTGATTTCAGTAAGTGAAAGACGGATGTAGCTTTTCATAAACAGCCATAAAATCCATTATAGTTTACAGAAAAGCAGCTATGTACTGATTACTATTTATTATTATGAACTTCAACCTCTGTCCAGTGCAGAGATGTAAGGGATATGATTTTCCTCACCTTAGTGTTAAATGGGGACAGATGACAGCCAAGATGAGAAAGTCAGAGTGAAAATCTATGGAAGAGTTCCAGGAACCCTTGTATAGAACCTTCCCAGATCAGCTTGACAAAACTGGCAGAGTCAATCTAGAGAGCTAGAGAAAGGAAATGCTGGGGACAGGTAACCTGGAAAATTGGTCCTTGGAAAGTTACCTTTGATTTGCCCTCTGGATAAGCGATCAGGAATATGCTGGGGTTGTTACTAGTTATATACATCTTGTTAGCAAGCAGAAGAGGAGCTGGGAATCTACAGAATAGTCAAGAGAGGCAGGATTTAAAAAGCAAAAGGTCTGAGAGAAAGGTAGAGGATACTACTCATGCAAAATTCCTGTCCCAACTGACAGTATCATTGGCAGTACATTGGTGGGGCCCTGAAGACCATTGACAGCTGCCCCTGTGGCTAGAATTGTGGTTGTCTCTACTGGTCTGTGTAGCATCTGTATGTTCTTAGTTATATCCTTGACCTACATTAAAAGGAGTTGTTTTATTTACCAGTATTTATTGGCATCTTTTTATTAACCATATCACAATTCTATTACAACAGGAGAAGAAAAGAAGGCTCAAAGATCTGCAAGTCACACAACTTTTATTAGGTTTTGACAAACAGTACTTCCTCGCTGATATTGAACTTCTAGTGCTTCTTACTTGGCTATAATGCTCCCTTATGAAAATACTAAGTGTATATTAGAATAAAGGATTGTGATATAAAAGAAGGGATTCAGGACCATTTATTTGCCACCACCTATGCCAGGCAATGCATATACGTTATTTTAACTCTTTATAGCAAACCATTTTATAAAGAACAAAACTTTTGCCATGGATATGATTGAAAGACTACATTTTTCAGACACAGTTAAGTGTTGACATGTGACTATGTTCTAGTCAATGATAATATAAAGAAGGATTTTTAGAAAATTCTGGAAAGTGTTCTTTAAAGGTGGGATCATGCCATTCTTTGCTTTCTCCATTCTGCTAGTGCGTGTGAGGCTGGAACTCCAGCAAGTATTTGGGATCTTTAAGGCAAAGACCACAGCTTAGAGGATCAGAGCTGGTTTATGCCCAATCATAAGGATTCTGTACCATACTTCTGGTCTTCTCCTGTATGAGAGAGAAAGACGTTCTTAATATAATTTAGCCAGCATTGATTTAGGGTTTTCATTTTATGCCACTAAACCTAATTGTAACTGGTAGAAGAACATAACTAACATTCCAAGTTCACAGACCTAGTAAACAATAAAGGCAGGATTCAAACCTATTCCAAGTCACTTTTGAATGAGGCCAAAGTATTCTAGAAAATAATCCGGTGAAGATAAATATGTCTTTTAGATTTAGTTCTCCAGGAAACAGATTCTGAGACAGAAGTTGGAGATTTAATAGAAGAAACTTAACTGGGAAATTCTACCAGGAACCACCTCCATAAGGACTGGACATAAGAAGAAAATGAACTGTGAATTCAGTTGCAATTGAGAATTCAGTAAATCCCATGGGGAGCTTCAAAGTTGGAAGACTCTTTAGAGATGTCTCAAATGTAGGCAGGAGAACAGGTCCTTTGGGCCCCACCTTAACCAGTCATTGAATGCCGGCTGTCCGCAGTGAAGGATCATAGCCTTGGGTGAGGTAGCTCCTGGGAAGGGGCTCACTTCAGTGGGGCACATACTTGAATATCCACTGTACACAAGGTGCTATGCAGACTACCATGAGAAATATAAGGATGATTTGGATATATGTTCAGTTCTCAAGAGAACAAAATGTAGATGACAATGACGTATCATGCAAGGCTGAAAATGACATTTGTAATAAAAGAAACAAACATATGTCCTGAGAATTTAGAGGAGGAAGACATTATTTCCATCTGAGAAATTAGGAACATTTTTATGGAAATGTCAGCACTTCGGCTGGACCTTGTAAGTGGGTAAGATTGGAACACGTAAAGCCAAGAGTGGGCTTATGAGAGGTATTTTAAGATGAGGAAATAATGGCAACAGAGATGAGTAAGAAGAAAGTTTCATTTGGTTTAAGTATAAAGTAATGAAGGGAGATAGAAAAACTTCCCATAACAAAATAAGCTTAAGGAATATTTTGCCAAGAGTTGCAAATTATAGAATTAATTCCATAAGCATGAGGGGCTGCTTGAAGCACTTGGAGCTAGAGAATGACATACCAGAAGCTTTATTTCAGGAATATTAATCTGGATTAGGGAAAACTATATGCCCTTAAAATCTTCATAATCTGCTCTTTAGAGAGGAAGAAATATCACAACTATTGTCTGCCAGGCAGTTACTTTATATGTTGTACTAAATAAGTAGTGTCATGGTTTTTCATTAACCGATTTTCTTCCCATTGTGTCAATATTTCAGTCCTGGATTTTAATCTTATCTCAAAAAGACACTGTCTTTGTTCAAACTGCTTTTTCCAGTAATTAGTCTGATTATGCACTTTAAACACTAGGGAGAGCTCAGGGATCTCAGTCACTCATTTCAGCCCAAGATCTAACAAGGGCCAAGGTCAAAATAGAGACTTCAAGGACATTCAGTGGGGACAAAATTAGCAACACAGCATACTCAAACTTCCCAAAGAAACAATTTACTGTTAGAGATATGCTAGAAAAAAAAATCAATTATTTGATAAATATGTCACCATTCTATTATTTGTGTAATAGGAAAAAAATTAAAACATACCGAAACAAAACAAAAATGCACACTGTAGTCTAATTCAGTGATGATGACAGTTCTGTCTCTATGTGTAGTGGTTAGAAGTGCAGGCTCCAGAGTTAGATCCTGGCTCAGTCACTTACGACCTGTATTCCTTGTCCAAATTACTAGACAGCTCTACACCCAGTTTTTCATCTGCAAAATTGGGTCACTAATTGTGTCTGCCTCAAGGGATTTATGAAGATTAAATGAGTTACTATATATCAGTCTCTTACAACAGTGTCTGGCACAAAGTAAGCACCCAGTAAATGACAGTCATCATCATTATCATCATCATCTTGCTGATTCACGTCACCTACTCACACAAATTTTTGTCATGTTGATATATTTGCATTGCTTTACATAGCTCTGTATATGCGTTTCTTATTATCATTCGGATATTCAATATCAATGTTTAGTCAACTGTGTTTTCTTTCTTGACAACTCAGATTATTTTTAAACAATATTCAAATTAAACTACTTCTTTTTTAATCCTGAAAATCTCTCAGTAGCTGTAATTCTCTAGCAGCATCTTTCCATCTGTTGCTTCCCCTCCACCCTTCCACCTTCCTTTCCCACATTTTGTTCAGAAATAACAGAACAGATTAGGCAGCAGTCCTCAGGATCCCTGGGTCCTGAGAGCTGTGTCCTACTGCATGGTGATTGCTGAGGACCACAAACACACTGACTGACTCAAGCCAACACAAATCTTTTCTCCAGACATTATTCATTCATGCTAGGTCTGTGTCACCACCATTGGGGTGGAGTTGGGTGGAAGAAAGAAAGGTTAGCGCCTTCTTCCTCTATACAATTTTCTCTTTTCTCTTGCTCCCAGTTTAAGTTATGTTTGTGCTAAAAAGACCAAGCAGGACTAGAAAGGCACCTGTAGGAAAGGTGTGAATACTCCTTAAGTGTTAAACCTTTAATAATTAAGAAGGAGGGGAGTCCTTTTTAATTGTCCACAAGTTGTCCAGCCAAGTGCCCTCAGTCTAGAGATCACTTGGTAATATAGGAAGAAGGCTCTTGCCTTCCTCCATGGGTAAGACCAAGGGGACAGATCTCACAAGTTCCCTGTTGTAAACCACCTGCCAGGCATGTGGGACGGCAAAATTCCCTTCCCAACCAGCCCAGAACTGCTTCCAGAGTTTGCTCACTTCATTGGTCTTCACTAGGTCTGGAGCAACTATTTATATAACATGGACAGAGCTTGGATGTGCTGACAATGGCATCCATCCACATGAATGTAAATCCCTTGGTGATACCTGACAGAGCCCACAGTATGCAAAGAATGGAGCAGGCTGCAGGCCTCAGCCAGCGGGTAGGGGCCATACACCTAGTGCTGCCACATTCCAACATAGAACCCAGAGGAACTAAGGATTCTTAAATTCGAACTTGGCCTTCCAGCCATTGTGAAGCTAGGAACGAGGTAGGAGGACAGAATGTAATTTACATAGCACTCTGTTAGTTTAGTTAATAACTCTTTTAATATTTACGTTGTAAGTCCCCATTTGTACTCATGTGCCACATCATGTTAACATGAGCATTTGCCTGGATCATGCTCTACATTCACCATTCCTTAAGAACCAAGGGTGGCCTGAAAGATCAGAGGCCTAAAAGGATTTGGGTCATGAACCAGGACAGGTTTAGCCTAATGAACAGTACAGAAACCAGTATGGATAGGCACTTTAAAATGCCTAGATGATTCAAATACCTTTGTAACTCAGCACCTAGCATAGTGACTTGTCAAATGAAAAATGAAGGAATGAATGAACCAACTTTCCCAAAGTCTCAGACAACTTGAGAAACTTGAATATAGCCTTCCATTTGGCAGCAGCATTGCTGGTAATATGTGCAATTGTCTTTGTGCCTGAGGAGCAATGAAGCTGATAAACAATAACAATAGCTTTGAAATTTGCGTAAAATGCATATAGAAAGAACTATTTTCTGCTTTTTAACAACACATTGAGGTACTCACATGTGTAAACCAGGAATGCTACACTTAGAAATAAGTGCCACTTACGCTTAGCTCCTTGATTACATATTCAAATAAATGTACACAGTTTTATTTGAATGTACAATCCTATGTGAATGGGAACATTCAAACTCATTTGGTCCATTTATTTAGATCTCTGATGGCTCATTCTAGTAAAATGTATGTACTTTCCTCATTTTTCTTTTCAAACCATTAACTGGAAGAAACATAATTTAAAGCATTTTGTTAAAATAGCATTAAGGATGGCGAGTTGCTTTTTTTTTTTTTCCTTTCTTTCTGGTGCTGCTCCATTGAACTGCAATGCATAGAAATGAATGCATTGCCACAAAAATGAATATACATTACATACAACCTCAACAACATTCTACTGAGTAAAATGCCCTCATGTATAACAATGAATTGTTTTATGTATAAAGAAAAAATATTGGTTTCACCAGAACTAAAGAGAAAAGAAATGCTTCTTTGCCTCCCCCACCACTTCAACTATTGTGGATTGCAGGATTGGTTGGGGGAAGATGGAAAATAGGTGTTTGTCATTATATAAATGTTTAGCAGGTGATGGGGGGAAAAAACAGCTCCAGGAAATTAGAAGAATATTTTTGTGTGTGAGGTATGTGGCCTTTTCCAATCTTACAAGTGTACTCCACAGCCACTGATCTGGGGAGTGATGGGATTGGAGCTGAATTTCCAAAAGGTTAATCTTGGAACTGTGTGTAAAAGGGCAAATGAGAAAGAGTAACTGGGAGAAAGGGGAGTAAATAACTGTTAGTCTCAATGAGAGTAACAAGGGCCTGAAATGGGGTCACAGCATCTGCAAAGGGAGATGGTGACGTGGTCAGCAGGTACTGATGATGGAGAAAGGAATGCGGCATTTGCAGTAAAAAGGGTATTACTGCCTGGGCCGGCATTGTGGTTCACGCCTGTAATCCCAGCACTTTGGGAGGCCGAGGCAGGCAGAGCACCTGAGGTCAGGAGCTCGAGACCAGCCTGGCCAACATATAGTGAAACCCTGTCTCTACTAAAAATACAAAAATTAGCTGGGTGTGGTGGCGCATGCCTGTAGTCCCAGCTACTTGGGAAGCCGAGATAGCAGAATCACTTGAACCTGGGAGGTGGAGGTTGCAGTGAGCCAAGATCGCACCACTGCACTTCAATCTGGGCAACAGAGAGAGACTCCATCTCTCCAAAAAAAAAAAAAGTATTACCGCCTGTCCTCTCTCCTGAACCACAGCCCTTCACTTTAACACTCTGACGGACTTAACACACAGGGGTATCTTTCAGAAACTCAAAATGCTCACGATCCAGCATGAACTGACCATCTTTTATTTTTGTTTTTTTTTTCCACACAGTTCAGGGATATGTTAAAATTTTCCCCATCCTAGGAAACATTCTTCAACACTGTTTCTCTGATCAACTCTGAGTCTCTTCATCAAATTACTTTTGGCTCTTGTCTCACACATGTTTAACCACAACTTTCCTTCCTGCCTCACTGTTCGAGAGGGGACAGCATTTGGACAAGGACAAAAACGGTAAAATGAGCCTTAGATGGAAAGGGTGAAGGGATGGGCAACAAGTGTCTGCCTACCTTTTAGGCTTCTCATCTCTCTCTGGTCCATTTCAGATAGTAAGATGAGGCATAAGATGATTATCTGGGAGGGAGGTTTCCTTCAGGGTTTGAGAGGAGCCAGGGTGGGCGCAGAGGACCAACTTGAGCCAGTTTAAGCCCCAACCTGTGAAAGGAAGTAAAAATTCAAGCCAAGACCCCCACAAAAACAAAATGTGCATTTGGCTGCAGCAGCACTCTGTGTTTTTCTGAGCAAATGTAACCTGGCAAAAGTCAGGCCACTCTTCGCATCTGGCATAGTTGGAAGGAGAGGTTCCCAACAGCAGGAAAGCCTATTAATGCCTCTACCCAGTGGAATCTTGCTTCCATTCCCATTGCTTTATAGAAACAACTCTGGGAAATGACCTTTTCACTTCCCATCTGTACACCCTCTACCTTGTGCTTCCTGGCTCTCTGTGGTGGCCCCTGGGCACTCCTGCTTCTTTGTCTCCAGGTTGTGTCGGGCTCCCTCCACTCTCTCCAACTGCTCATGTGCAGCCTGCACCTCAAGCTCTTCTTCCTCCTCCTCCCTCTTGCCCTTATCTCTCTTCCGGATTTTTTTCTCCACCAGAAATCTTAATTCATCATATGGCTTCAAAATCCACATCCACCCAGCTAACTCCTACATCTCTATCTCTAGTTCCAAAATCTCACCTAAGCTCCAGCTTCATATTTTCAAATGTCTGCCAGGAATCTTCTGATATTTTTTCAGGCTTCTCCAAATGAATGCATCCAAAATGAAGCTTACCAGCCTACTTTTCCAAACCTGCTTTTTCTTCTGAATTTCCCTATAATGCAATGCTCCCAACATTCCTACTCAAAGTCTAATTGTTATTTATTCATTCATTGAAAGAAAGCCCTAACTGAACACCTGTTATGCTCCACAAACTGAGGTAGCCTCTGGGTACACATTCCTGCTGCAGGCACCTGTAACTCATTTTTTTTTTTTTTATTAGTCCATCTATTGCTAAATTCTAATAACTCTATCTTGGTAATATCTTTCAAATTCATTCTGTCTTATGGAGTCCGGCTTTTACTACTCAAATTCAGACCTTCGTGAGTTCTTAGATGGATCATTGCTATGGCCTCCCACAGTATATTCCTCCTTTCTAATTCATTTGACAGTTCATCCCCAAATTAATCTTTTCAAAACACAATTTTCATGGATCAGAAGCCAACATAGAGAGTGGAAAGACAGCTGCATCCCAACAAGCTATGTGACCCTTTGCAAATCACTTACTACCTTTTCTTAGCCTGTTTCTTCTTTTGTAAAATGGGACTAATGATTCTTTCCTCATCAGGGATGTTGCCAAGATTAATGAAATGATACTACCATGATTCTAAGTATTTTCAAATATTACTTCATTAAATTCTTTCAACAATGTCATGAAGTATGTACTATTAGAATACCCTTTTCACAGATAAGGAAACTGAGGCACAATGAGGGGAAAGTATTAATAATTTGCCTTAACTCATATAGCTAAGTAGTACAAATTCAGGATTGGAACCCAGGCAGTCAGATTCTAGAGTATAGGCTCTTGCCTGACACATTGTAGGCAAAAACAGGAAATAAAATGTTAGTTCCTGTCATCTTCCCAGATATATATGAGCTTATTTTTCTCCTTTTTGCACAAACTAGATAGAGTTACATTTCTAACACTTGCAACTGA
This sequence comes from Theropithecus gelada, assembly GCF_003255815.1. Lineage (NCBI taxonomy): Eukaryota > Metazoa > Chordata > Mammalia > Primates > Cercopithecidae > Theropithecus > Theropithecus gelada. The sequence goes on along the minus strand of NC_037682.1, from coordinate 97,835,040 downwards.
GTCTTAATATACGTGCCAACCAGTTGAGTTCAACTCTGGTGAATAGTAGGGAGCACAGGAGCATCTCTGGCGGCCAACAAATCAAACTCCACACAAAGCCTTGTAACTTATTAATAATCTCTTTCAAATACATACAAAACATTTTGTTAAAAGGAAGAATGTACAGAAAGCTTGACAAAAGCATATTTCTAGAGTAAATTCTCTAAACAAAATCTCAAATGTTTACTCAAAAGCACAGGTAAATTCCAACAATCAGCTTTTTAGTTCAGACTGTATAGTTTAGATGTCGAACTTCCTCTCTATACTGGTATTGCTAGTGTCTCACTTGAAGTGAACCTGTTGATAAGCTAATAAACTTGAACTTGGCATATAATCTGCATTTGTTCTTCCATTTCAGGTTATTTATTTACTCATTTAACCATCAGTCAAATATTTGGGCAAAGTTTTAGATTAATGTGTTAGATAGAATTGCCACCAGAAAAAGGGTTGTTAATCATGCCAATGTCTACTTTGCATTGACAAATAAATATTTCATTCAATAAGAGCTTTGTCTCTTAAACATCTTACCACCCTGAAGCCAAAACTGTACTTTTACTTCCCCAGTCTTTCCCTCCCCAGCCATAAAATGGACTCAAGTCTTCAGCCCTGGGAGCATTCTCAGCATGTCTTCTCTGCAGCAGGACTTAGTAGGAGAGTCGTCATTTAGACTCTTCAGGTTTATCTTTATCTTTTTATCCTGAGGCTGCACATCGTACACACAGAATTTCTTTTTAAATTATGCAATTTAAGTTAAGTAGTTTCAGCTATGCTGGCATTGTAAGCAAAGAATGTGGAACAGGAGTTTAGAGATGGCGAATGCTAGTCTAGCTTTACAATAATGTTGTATAAAAATCAACCAACTAAATGAGTTTAATACATGTCTGATGAAATAACAATACACCTGGCTGTATGTAATTTACAGGATCTTAATAGTTTGTATTGAGTTTTCAATGCTCAAGGCTAAATAAATAAATAGCCTGAAGTTTGAGTACTAATGTATTACCAGTATCTTTCTTCATTCAAGTACAGAAGGCATAAAACTGAGCTGGATGTATTGTCTGGGTTAGAATTAATCTTTAGGCAGGCAGATGGCTTTTTATTTTTAAACAATGTATGTGAATTTTTCTCATCTCCGAAGCAAGCCTCATTAAGATTTATGGGCTTTGCAAATAATTCTGAAAGTTTTTATGGAACCACAAAGTTGTTCTTTAAAACATCCATTCTCATGTTTGAGGAAAATGATAAACAGGTGACTTGCTCACTTCTGTGTGATTCTTTCAATGAGAGGATTGACTATCAATAAATAAGCTCATCTTTTTTTCGAAATGTCAGGTTTTTAAATATACCTTACTTATCTGCAGATAACAAGTACATAAGAAGGATGAAGCATCTGTACTAACAGTTCCACTACATCTCCCTTTTTTGACTCATGAAATTCAGGAAAGCCCAAGAAAGACTTTAGAGTAATAACAACAGCTTTATTAATCATCAGAGTAATCCATTACTGTAAATCCTCCCAATGGCTTCCCATCGCCTGTAGAATAAAATTCAAATCCCTTAGCCTAATAAATTGTTGATGACCACCACCTTACCTACCACTCACATCTCACTGTAGCCCTCCTTGCAGATAACTCATGAACCTTAGAAGTTAATTCTTCCGCCTGATCCACCCACAGCCAACACAGAGAGCCAATGTTCCATGCTATTTCCTACCTCCGGGCCTTTGCTGCTGCTTCCCTCTGCCTAGAATCACTTCTCCCTCCTCTTAGCCCATCAAATAACACTTTGAGATTAAGTATAAACTCCTTCATGTATCCCCCTTAGGACTCTATTCCTACCCAGCGAGAGTTGACCTGCTTCTTTGTTTTCAACCATACTCTGCATGTGTTCTTATAATAACATCAGTAACACTTTATTAGACTTATTTACTTATATGTCTATCACCTATTAAGAGATTATGAACTCCTTGAATACAGAGACCATTTTATTTATCTTTATACTCTTACTGATTAAAACATAGCTCACATACATTAGATAATAAATGGTGAGGGAATAAACAAACACATAAATAAATAAACTTTGCTTCTACACTAAAATTGAAAATGGGAAGGAAAGTTGAGCTGGGAAAGTTAGCCCAAATTTCTTAATCATCCTTTAAAAGTTCTATCTGAGCAGACAACAAGACATGACTTAAAAGCGAAGGGTTTTTTCTATTGAGAACAAGAGGTCTGAAATAACACGTTCAGGTCATTATGGCTACAAACCTAATGCCCTTAAAGTCTGAGGTGATGAACACAACAAAGAGTTTGTTACTCTTCTGGGAAAACCACTGTTCACATAAACGACTGTTGTTTTACAGAGAAATAAGAACCTTATATATTTTTTTTAATTTGCCATTTAAGAGTATGCCTGTTTGAAATACAGATTCCTTGACCCCATCCCAGCCCCACTGAATGAATCTGAATCTCTGACGATGCAGACTGTGTGGCTGCATTTTTTGCAAGCTTCCCAAACGTTTCCTAAAGTTTGATAACCACTTCTCTCCATACAGCTGGTAGACATTGATGAGTATCAGTTTATGCCAAAAATCCCAGTTACTGCGGAGGGCTGTGATTGTTTCTCCCCATTTCCTGACGGTTCTTAGAACTGGAGCTTTGTATTTTTCTTCTCTGATGCAAAACTAGCAGCCCAATTATACATGACTTTCTGACCCCCAAATTGTATTATTGCAAGGCACATTTTTTGAGGTTTGCTTTGAAAAGCACTTCAAAGTGACAGATAATCCAGAGTTCTCTGATTTATCTAATTAAAACTGTAAGCCCTGCTGGGCACACCACACCTGTGCTCTGCTTTCTGCACTAGTCGCATCCAATTTGCTATAGGGCACAGGTCTATGGGCTTGAATCTGATCAATCACAACATTAGTTTCAGAACACGTTAATTAATATAATTACATAATTAATGCCAGTAGGTGAATTAATATAAGATTTTATGGGGGTAAATTATATGCAGTGCATGTTAGAAATATGCTATAAAATATTTCCTATCAGCTAAAGTTACATTATTATGGTATTTTCAGCAAATTTACACAGATGCAGTAAGATTTAATTGTCCTCTTACATGTCTAATTTACCAGGATACTATTTTATTCTTTCAGCTCTGGATCCTGAAAGCTCTCCAGGTCAGGCCACAGTTGTGTTATTATTTCATTGTTGAGCTCATGAACTTTTCAACTTATCTATGAAGTAGAATTTGATCTGTTTGAACAATAGAGAGTATATGAGTTTTTGAGTAATGAGTCAAATGTTCAAACAATAGTTTTTTCTGAGGTTAGGGCCACAATTGCAAAATAAACCATTTCCAAGGAAGTCTAATGGCGATCATTCCTCAAATTGTTCTCTTCTTAGAAAAATGGGCTGTGCCTTGAGGTGGTTGCATGTTTTTATTTGCCTTTTCACTGAGTTCATTGAAGAGTAGATACATAGTTTGCTTCCACTTATAAATTCATAAAACTGTAGAATATATGAGCCAGTGGGACTTTTGAGGTTAACTTCCTTGTTCAAGGTAAGGTCAGTGGCAAAAATGGGACTACAATCAGCTCTACTCTTTCTACGGTAACCAAATACCCCTTTTCCTAAAAATTATCTTCAACCTCTTTTCCTTGTCCCTGTTTGTTCACCTTTTACTTAGCTCTTCAGGAACGCAATTAAAATCTTTACCTTCACTCCACTAGGCACTTACTGCACTGCAAGTTTATCTATGTGTTTACTCTGAAGTTCCAGGGACAGAACCTTGAGACAAACTTCCAGAACTATCTGCCCACTGCGAGATTGCCTCCAGACAAGTGCTAATTTACAGTCTGGCTTTGCCCATGATGGCACCACGCAGGCCACCCAATGAATAAGACACTGAACAAGTCATGTAGACCTGGCACCTCCTTGCTCACTCCTCTGCATGCTATTCACGCTAAGTTCCCCTTTCAAGCCCCTGCTTTCTGCCCTGAAAGCTGAAGCGGTGCCCTCAAGGCAGGTGCCTGTATTACCTCCCCTCAGCTAGCTCTGGAATAAGGTCACTTTGTGTCTCCCAGACCTCGCTCTTGTTAATTGAACACTGCAAATGGCCAGCAACTGGACTTGCATTTGGTTACATGACTAATGACGCTTTCTCCTGTTTTATAAATTCAACTTAATTGATTTAACATACACAAATTACATGCCTACTTTGTATAAAGGAAACATCTTTTTAAACATATAAGGCTTTCTTTAGGTAGGACATGGTTTTATGTCTGTAATTCCAGCACTGTAGGGGGCCCAGGCAGAAGAATCACTTGAGGCCATGAGTTTGAGACCAGTCTGGGCCACAAAGGAAACCCCATGTCTACAAAATATTTTTTTTTTTTATTTTTTTAAAAAGTGATTACTGGGGCATGGTGGCTCATGACTGTAATCTCAGCACTTTGGGAGGCTGAGACAAGCGGATTGCTTGAGACCAGGAGTTCCAGCACAGACTGGGCAACATGACGAAACCCTGTGTCTACAACAAATATGAAAATTAGCCAGGCATGGTGGTACATGTTGATAGTCCCAGCTACTCAAGAGGCTGAGGTGGGAGGATCACTTGAACCCATGAGACGGAGGTTGCAGTGAGCCATGATCGTGCCACTGTACTCCAACCTAGGTGACAGAGTGAGGCTCTGTTTCAAAAAATATTTTAAAAAGCGATTACCCCAAAACATCTGCCATAAATCTCTTTTAATATGAGACACCATTTCTTTATAAAGTTTTTGTTTAAACTAAATGTATAACTATATTAATAACATTAATCTGACAAAAAATTCTTATATGTCCATTCATGTATTTGCTCATTCATCTACTCAATTATCAAGCATTTATTGAGAGTCCCATCATGTCCCTAGCACAGCTAGGTCTAAGGTTATGTAGATAGCAAGAAAGGGTTTCTGCCCTTGAGGAATTTATGGTTTAGTGGGGAGAGACAGAGCTATCAATCAATAAATAAAAACATACAAATTTTGATCCAGGCAAGGAAATGCTGGAATAATGGCTTAAAATACAGCATGAAGAAGTCAACACGGTAACATTGGTGATGGGTTTTGAAGTATTACCTGACCACCTCTTTTGAACGTTTGAGTGCAATTAATGGGTACCTGGCAGTGTGATGCTTGGAGTTACCATCTATCAGGTATAAGAAATTCAGACTCACTTCACCACTCTCATTTTCTCCTCTTTTACACATCAAAGGAGGAGGAGGTTTCAGTTTTGCCCTAACCTAGTTTGCTAACTAATTCATGGCAACTGAACCTTTAAAACTGACTTCGGCAGGCAGTGTTGGAAGCATGGTAGCTGGGGTTCGGTGGTTACTCCAAGGGAATATGGCAGCGTCTTATCACAGTTGTAAAGACTCTTTGAGGTTGGAAGAACCCACTCCCCAGCATTATGCTCTGAGAAGAGACCTACTTTATACAAAGTAGGCATCTAATTTGTATATGTTAAATCAATGAACTTGAATGTATAAAACAGTAGAAAGCATCATTACTAGTGTAACCAAATGCAAATGGTCCTTGAAGATCGGTGCTCTGTCATCCTTTCACCTATTTATATTCACAGAGCACAGAACTGCCCCAGAGTGGTGAGGCTGCTCAGGCTGCAGAGCGCCTGTCATTTCAGAGGATGGTGACTGCGTAGCCAGCTGTGAGGCAAAGCCTTTCAGGAGCAATGGCAAGACCTGAAGAGGGAAGTGTGGACAGTGGCACTTCTGTGGAGGAAGCTATCTCTACAGGCTATTTGAGGAAGGTATAGTGTTCGATTGAGAAGACTTCCCACCCAAAGTGTTTGAGACTTCCTGAGCTTTTTTTCAGTTCACCTGTCCAGTTGCTTCCTGGAGAGCAAAGTGGCTGGGTCAGAACTAGTTCTAGGGTTTGCTGCATCATGGTAGCAGAATCCAACTCTTTGCTCCTTCCCACAACTCAAAACTACTTCCAGTCCTGACTTTCACAATTGCAATAAGAATTGTCACCTTTCTCTGTCACTAAGCTTTGGTAAGGAACATCCTAGTCCACCAGAAAACCAAATCCCAACTCAGTTTCTTCTTCCTGGAATGTCCATATGCTCTTTATTTATCCAGTTGTTTTCAAGAACACTCTGACTGCAACACTAAGAGAGGCTGGCTTCCATAAATCAAAAGAAAATGTCTATATACCTCACCCACAGAAGGGAGGGGTCCTTCAGACCTACTTAACAATGAACTTCTATCTCTAAGCTGTATAGCACTTCACTCTAAAGTGAAGACTTTAGAGGTAGATTCTTTGCATTTGAGATATCCTTGCTCTACCACTTACTATCTGTGTAATTTTAAACTTTCTGTGTCAACTCATTTGTAAAATACACATTGTAATAACCCCTACTTCATGGGTTGCTATACTATCTATAATTAAAACAGATAGCATTTAGATCAAAGTAAGCAAGCACAATATAAATGTTAGTGAGTGCTATTATTTTACTAAAAGCAGCTGGAAGCTGCTTTCATAAGAAACAAAGATCTCTGTGGTAGAATGCTTTACTACAGAAGGAAGAATAAGAAATTGTTGGCTGGGCGCGGTGGCTCACGCCTGTAATCGCACCAGTTTGGGAGGCCAAGGCAGGCAGATCACGAGGTCAGGAGATCCAGACCATCCTGGCTAACACGGTGAAACCCTGTCTCTACTAAAAAAATACAAAAAATTAGCTGGGCGTGGTGGTGGGCGCCTGTAGTCCCAGCTACTCGGGAGGCTGAGGCAGGAGAATGGCGTGAACCAGGGAGGTGGAGCTTGCAGTGAGCCCAGATCGCACCACTGCACTCCAGCTTGGGCAGCAGAGCGAGACTCCGTCTCAAAAAAAAAAGAGAAATTGTTAAGCAAGATGGGTGCGGTGGATCACCCCTGTAATCCCAGCACTTTGGGAGGCCGAGGTGGGTGGATCACCTGAGGTCAGGAGCTCGAGACCAGCCTAACCAATATGGTGAAACCCTGTCTCTACTAAAAATACAAAAAATTAGCCGGGCATGGTGGCATGTACCTGTAGTCTCAGCTACTCGGGAGGCTGACATGGGAGAATTGCTTGAACCTGGGAGGCGGAGGTTGCAGTGAGCCAAAAGCGTGCCACTCCACTCCAGCCTGGGTGACAGAGACTCTGTCTCCAAAAAAAAAAAAAAAGAAATTTTAAAACAAACATTCAAGACATCTCAAAAGAAAATATAAAAGTATGAAGGTTTTCAATCTTTCAACAAATATTTATTGAGGCCCTATTCAAAGCAAAAGGAATACAGCCATGAGACCATAATCTCTGCCCCCACAGAGTTAATACTTAATAGGGGTAAAAGGACAGATAAATACACAAGATATTTAGGTAAAATGACTAATAGATCATGATGATGACTCTGAGAAAAAAATAAATGGAATGGGGGATAGAAATTAGAAAAAAAAGGTGCAATTTTAGTTAGGGTGGTCAGGGAAGGCTTTATTGACATGCTAGTATTTTCACACGGGCCAGAAGGAGGTAAGGAGTCAATCCACTGGCAAACCAGGGGAAGATTCTCCAAGTTTTTTGTAAAGTTTCACAAGTGGAAACTCGCATGGTGTGTGTGAATAACAGCAAGAAGGCCAGTACAGTTGGGCAGAGTAAGGGAGGGAAGGATTGATAGAAGATAATGTCAAAGAGGTAGCAGGGAGCCAGATAATGTATGCTTTCTGTATTAGTCAGGGTTCTCTAGAGGCACAGGACAAATAAGATGGATGCATACATGAATGGGAGTTTATTAAGGAGTATTGACTCACATGAATACAAGGTTAAGTCCCACACCAGGCCATCTCCAAGCTGAGGAGCAAGGAAGCCAATCTCAAAACCTCAAAAGTAGGGAAGCCGACAGTGCAACCTTCAGTCTGTGGCTGAAGGCCCGAGAGTCCCTGGCAAACCACTGGTACAGGCCAAAAGTCCAAAAGCTGAAGAACTTGGAGTCTGATGTTTAAGGGCAGGAAGCATCCAGCACTGGAGAAAGATGGAGGCCAGAAGACTCAGCCATTCTAGTCCCTCCACGTTCCTCTGCCTGCTTTTGTCCTAGCCACTGCTGGCAGCTGATTAGATGGTGCCCACCCAGACTGAGGATCTGCCTCTGCCAGTTCACCTACTCAACTGTTAATCTCCTTTGGCAACACCTTCACAGACGTATCCAGGAACAATACTTCGCATCCTTCCATCCAATCAAGTTGACAATATTAACTATCACAAGTCCACCCCTTGTCAATTTGAACTCATACCATCTCCTGAAATCACAATAATCTTCAACTAAGACAATAATAAGGTCATAATTACACCTGACATAATACAGTTATTCTTTGTATGACCAAAAGTGCACCAATCCCCAACCCAAATACTATTACATAAAGTTAACAACACTTAAATGCTGATATGAAGTCAATAAATCTTATGTCACATGATAAAGGAAAAAGAAAGCAAACAAAATGGAGATATTTTTAGTTCAAGTGTATACATGCACAAACATGTTCTTAACAAAAGGAGGAGGAAATATTCATGACAATTACAGTTCTCGTTTCTGCAACTGGTCATGTGGTTGTAGCTGGTATTGATGCCTACCTCCTTCTACTACCCATTCTGTATTCCCTCTGCCTTTCACAAGCATCTCAGCAGGTCATGGCTTTTTACCTGGTGGAGTGACCCAGATCTTCATTCCTGAAGGGTCTGGGGCCATTTGTAGTCCTGCCTGGATTGGGTTGTTGTTGTTTTCCATTGACCTTAATCACAGGGCATGGTAATTCTAAGAGGCACCCTAAGGGATCTCCTGTATTCCACGCATACTCTTCTTCACCTCCACTGTGGAGTAGTAGACTGGTTTCATTTTGATAGTCTGAGTCAATCACCTCAGCCAACACCATAACTCCCTTCTTAGCCTATTGATAGAGATAGAAGGAGCCCAAAGTGGCCAGGTGGCAATTTTAACTTCTAGCTTAATGGAATCAGTGTTGTGTCTCCTGGTGGCAGCATTCCTCCCAATGGAACTAAGACCTCTAGGCCAGCAGAATGTGATGTCGTGGGAACAGGAAGCAAAAATTTTGCTAGTGGGTCACTAGAAGTGATGGTGAGTGGTGCCACTTCCATTTCCACCCCTTGATCCCTGGACCTGTGAATCCTGGCTATAGGAGAAACAGTACTATATATTGGACACTGATTCACAGCATACAAAGCCTTCTGGAGAACTTTGTGCCAGCCCTGCAAAATATTGTCACCTAGTTGGTGTTGTAACTGTAACTTCAAAAGGCCATTGCACCATTCTATCATCCTGCTTCAGAATGATGGAGAATGGAGTAAGACCAGTGAATTCCACGAGCATGAGCTCACTGCTGCAACTCTTTAGCCATAAAGTGAGTGCCTTGGTGAGAGGCAATGCCATGTGAAACACCACGACAGTGGATAAAGCATTCCATGAGTCCATGAATGGTAGTCTTGGCAGAAGCATTGAATGCAGGATAGGCAAACCTATATCTAGAGTAACTGTCTATTCCAGTTAGGACAAACCACTGTTCTTTCCATGATAGAAGAGGTCCAGTATAATCAACCTGCCACCAAGTAGCTGGCTGATCACCCTGAGGAACGGTGCCACACTGAGGACTCAATGTTGGTCTCTGCTGCTGGCAAATTGGCCACTCAGCAGTGGCTGTAGCTTTGGTGAGTGGAAGTCTATGTCGCTGTGCCCAATGTGTAATCTCCACCCCTGCCACCAAGGCCACTTTTTCATGGGCCCATTGGGTGTTTACAGGGGTGGATGGGGAAAGAGGCTGAGTGGTGTTCATAGAACGAGTCATTCTATCCACTTTATTAAAATCCCCCGCTGCTGAGGTCACCCTTTGTTGAGCACCCACATGAGACACAAATATGTTCACAGTTTTTGATCACTTAGAGAGGTCCATCCACATAACTCTTCCCCAAATTTCTTCGTCACCAATTTTCCAATCATGCTTCTTCCAAGTCCCTGACCATCCAGCCAAACCATTGGCTACAGTCCTTGAATCAGTATATCATCACACATCTGGCTATTTCTCCTTCCATGCAAAGTGCACAATGAGGTGCGCTGCTCAAAGTTCTGCCCACTGGGAAGATTTCCCTTCACCACTGTCCTTCAGGGATGTCCTAGAAAGGGTCTGTAGTGCTGCAGCTGTCCAGTTTTGGGTGCTTGCATATCCCACAGAACCATCTGTGAACCAGGCCCTAGTCTTCTCTTCCTCTGTCAACTCATCATAGGGAACTCCCCATGAGGCTAGCGGAGAGAAGGCAGGGTGGCAGGAGTGGGGACCATGAGCATTTGAGCCACTTCCTCATGTAACTTACTTGTGCCCTCAGGACCTGCTCAAGCCCAGTCACATACATGCCACTTTCATTTGATGATGGAATGCTGCTGTGCACATCCCGCTTTATGACTAGATGGGTCAGAAAGCACCCAGTTCATGAGAGGCATTCAGGTTGCATGGTGACTTGATGACCCATAGTCAAACGTTCAGTTTCCACCAAAGCCCAGTAACAGGCCAAGAGCTGTCTCTCAAAAGGAGAGTAGTTATCTGCAGAAGATGATGGCAGGGCCTTGCTCCAAACTCCTAGAGATCTCTGCTATGATTCACCTATGGGGACCTGCCAAAGGCTACAAACAGCATCCCTATCTGCCACTGATAACTCAAGCACCATTGGATCTGCTGCGTCATATGGCCCAAGTGGCAGAGTAGCTTGCACAGCAGCCTGGGCTTGTGGCAGAGACTTCTCCTGTCCTAGCCATTACTCAAAACTGGCAGCTTTTGGGGTCGCTAGATAAATGGGCTGGAGTAACACACCCAAATGAGTAATGTGTTGCCTCCAAAATCCAATTAGGCACACTAGGCTCATGGTAATGACCTTGATTTGGGGACTTTTTCTTCTGATGAGCAAGGGCATGATCTTGGTTTTTAATATAAGAGAGTTGGAAGACCATGGAGAATTTTAAGTGGAGGAGTCAGATAATCAGACCTAAGTTAAAAAAGAAGAAGAAGAAAAAAAAACCCATTCTGGTTTCTGCGTTAAAAAATAAAATAGTGAGTTATTGAGGCAGAAATAAGGAAACAAGTGACAAGGCTGTTGCAATATTCTAGATGAAGAATGATGGTGGCTTGGACCACAGTGGTAATTGTTGAGGTGATGAAAAGGAGTTTGATTTAGATATATTTCAAATAAAAGGCCAACACTACTTACTGAGAGATTGGATGTGAGGGTGGGGTATGCGAGAAAGGGAAGAGTAAAGGACACTCTAAGATTTTTAACTCAAGCATCCGAAAAAATAGAATTTATTTTTACCAGGGAGACATAACTGTGGAATTAACAGATTTTAAGGAAATGAAGATTTCAGTTTTGGACATAATGTATTTGAGATACTTTTTAGACATCCAAGTGAAGATGTCAAATAGAGAGATATATGAGCCTAGAGTTCATGGGAGAGGTTTGGGCCAGACACATAGATTTGGTGATAACCAATGTATAAATGTATTTAAAGAGAATGAGTATAGAAAGAGTAGAGATCTGAGGACTGGATCTAGGACTTGCCAACATTTAGGGTTTGGGGAGATAAAAGGAATTAGCAAAGGAGACTGAGAAAAACTGACCAATGAGAAAAAACAAAAACAAAAACAAACCAAAACCAAAACAAAAAAACTTGATGTGTTATCCTGAAAGTGAAGATGCTGTATCAAAAAAGAAAGCATTTACAGGGAGATAAATGCTGCTGATAGGCCAAGTAGGATGAGGACTGAGAACTGCCCAAAGGACTTAGGAACACGGAAATCTTTGGTGACTTTGAAAAAAAGAAGTATCAGTGGTCAGTGAGGCATAAAGCCTGATTTGAGTTAGTTCTAGAATTATTATAATAGATGAGAAGAACTGTAGATAATGAAGTCATCTCCAGTTCTTGCAGAACAGGGAAACTGAAATATGGTACAGTATCCAAGAGGGAAGGATGGAGTGAAAAGAGGGTTCTTTCTTTTTCTTTCTCTTTCTTTCTTTTCTTTCTTTCTTTCTCTTTCTTTCTTTTCCTTTCTTTCTCTCTTTCTTTCTCTTTTTCTTTCTCTTTTTCTCTTTCTCCCTTTCTCTCTTCTTTCTTTTTCTCTTTCTTTCCTTCTTTTCTCTCTCTCTTTCTCTCTCTTTTTTAAAAAAGCATCAATTTGGTGAAAAAGGAGAGGATTTCTTTTTAAGATGAGATAAGTAACACATGTTTATGTTTCTGGGAATGATGCTGTAATTGACAAGAAATTGATGTGCCAAAGAGGTGAGATTTTCCAAAGTACCATCCGGAGTAGAGGGAATGAATCTAGTGTCCAAATCAAGGGGCTGGGCTTAGACACAAGTGTGGACATTGCTCTCTAGTGGCAGCAGGGGAGGCACACTGCATGGGCACAGACCCAGCAAGGTGGGTGGCTGTGACGGAGGAAGCTTGGGGGAAATTCTCTTCTGAAACATCTGCTTTTTCAGTGGAATAGGAAGCAAGGTAATCAGCAAAGAGCAAAGCTGGAGAATGTATTAAAAGTTGGAGAAGAGAAGGGAAAGTATGGAAAAGTTATCTGGGTGAGTGGACCCGGAATGCATGACTGTGGGGCAGCACTACAACCCATTTAATATTAGGGTCATGAATTGAAATGAGAGCAATCAGCTGGGAAGGACAAGTACAGAAAAGGCAAAGGGTAAATGGATTTAGGGGTCTGAAAGTCAATGAAGAGCAAGTATAGCTAAAGAGTGGCATAGTGAAATAAAGTCGAGAAGTGAAGATTTGGAGGAGGTTTGTAACTGGAGTGTTGTAAGCCATATTAAGGACTTTACACTTGAACCTACAGGATAGGAGAGAGCTAAAACCCTGTTTTTCAGGGAAGACAATGGCACAATTTAACTTGGTTTGCAAGAAAGACAATTCTGGAAATCATGAACAGGACAGACTGAAAGTTGTATTAGTGGATGCATGGATGATGTAGTACCTATAATGTCTCCCTAGAACCACGACGTATAGTTCACTCTGTAAAACTAAACTGGCAAATAAAAAGTTTCCTAAAGAAATGCTGAAAAATCTGAACCCATCATGAGTTCCCATTAAGCTTATCTAACTGGCTTTCTTAATTTTCCTAGGAACCTCACATAAATGAACTCTTGTGCTCTGAAAGAAAAGTTTGTTCTTCCCTGCCTCAAGGTCAGCAGAAAGAAAATATTATCTTATAATTTCGCACGTAAGAAATAGAGAAAAGAGGAAAGAAAATCTATTTGAAATAAAGTAACCATTTCACATGATGAAAAATCTGCACAATTACTTTGGACATAATATATTGCACCTGTTCCTGGCTGACGCCTCCTAAATTAGGTTTTTAAGTGATCAAATATTGCACATTTTCACACACACCCTAAAAGTAGTATGAAATACAAGTGACTGGGATAAAACATAACATAAGCAAACTAGGACATAAAAGTGTCATTTTTCTATAAAATTAAAATAATTTTTTTGGGAACAATTTTCTATTTGATAGCTTCATGAGTATATCTATCTCGACATGTCAACTTTTTTTGAGAAATATCATTTTTCAAGGTAATTCTAAATACAAATGTGGTTAAAGTCCAGGAAGAAGTAAACATTTTTTCCCTTAGTAAATTAATCATGCCCAAAGTTGAAAGGATGTCAGTTTTGCAAAAGGCAGTTTTGACAAATGATGCATTTGATATCTGAACCCTGATTTCTGCAAATACAAATGCAGAAATGCTGCATCCTTAACCCAAAATTACATGCCATTTTTTTTTTACAAATCTGGAAATTCTTTTCCACGTGAAGACTGTCCTCAAGGGATTGTATTTATTCATCTTCATTTTCTTAAATTTAAGATTTATTAAGATTATTTTATCTTTATTAAGATTTATTTAATCTTTATTAAGATTCCAGGATACGCCGGGCGCGGTGGCTCATGCCTGTAATCCCAGCACTCTGGGAGGCCGAGGTGGGCGGATCACAAGGTCAGGAGATCGAGACCATCCTGGCGAACACGGTGAAACCCCGTTTCTACTAAAAATACAAAAAATTAGCCGGGCGTGGTGGCAGGCACCTGTAGTTCCAGCTACTCAAGAGGCTGAGGCAGGAGAATGGGTGAACCTGGGAGGCGGAGGTTGCAGTGAGCCGAGATTGCGCCACTGCACTCCAGCCTGGGCGACAGAGCCAGACTTTGTCTGGAAAAAAAAAAAAAAAAAAAAAAAAGGTTCAGGATAAGGCTTTTCTAGCCTAGCTCAGCTATAAAATGGCTTTAATTCATGTGCTTCAAGTGCTTCAAGATGCCCAGCTTTATCTTGAATATTCAAATAAAAGAAAAATACCTCAAATTAATTTTTTTTCTGAGAGTGTCTTGCTATATTGCCCAGATTGGCCTCTAACTCCTGGGCTCAAGTGATTCTCCCGCCTCAGTCTTCAGAGTAGCTGGGACTACAGATGTGCACCACTGAGCTTGGCTCAAATTAATTATTTGATTGTTAAATAAAATAGGTCTCCAACAATGATACAAACTGGATTTCATCAGATTATGCTTACCTCTTCCATGTTACTAAAAGATTAATGTTTTCAGTCAACCTGATGACCAACTGCACTCATTTATATACGAGGGGTTCCTAGGAAAACAACAGGAATTTATACTTGAAAATTCAGAGTATTTCTTTGTTTTAATTATCATTCACTGCAAATGTTTCGCTGTCTACAGGTCTATTTTAAGTCCCTAAATTAATATCAGATTTCACAGGTATTGATTATTATCTAAATCTTTAGCTCCTTCAGAGTGTTCATATGCTCCGAAAAGATATTTATTTGGATTAAATGCTCTAACCTTTTATTTTTAGGAGCTGTATATACACAGAAATAAAAAACAAGTAAACATTTTCCTTTTACACAGCCTAAGAGTCAATGAAAGCACCATCTCTGCCCTTTCACCTCTTGACACCAATTTAAAAACTACCATTAAATGGCCACTAGATCATCATCCACAAACTCAGAGCAACAGTTTGTTTGGAAATGCAAAATAAAAATCAGAGTTCAATAGTTATAAGTAGTTGCACTCTGACCTATAGCATTTCTATGTATGTATCAAAATTATGGACAGCTATTTTTTATCAACTTAATGATTTCACAACTGGTATCCACTGGAATTAAGTTTTTCAATGCCAACATGATATATATATTTTAAAGCAAAGCTCTTTCTAAAACATAAAATCAATAAAAAAATTTCTATTTTAAACAATCATCTATACCCAAAGAGATAATGATATTCACTTAATTATAAGTAACTGGCTTTCAAAGCCTACTATGGTTTTCACCAATAAAGCCCTGGCATTTTTATCAAGAACATATGTTACACTGTTTTAACAAAAGCAATGAAAACAAACAAACACAAAACAACAACAAAACAAAACAAAAGCAAGGACATTTTCCTTTGCATTTTAGGATAAAATTATAGCCATTGTTTCAACATTATTAATTCATTGTGTAATTCTGACACTTTCATAAGGAAACAACTTTTAATATTTTTAAATTGTTAAATTGTGTAGAATAAATTTAAATCATCATCAAGGACAATACAAATTGCAGCAGTAAAATATATAAATATAACATCCAAATTCAATTTTTGGGGATAATTATTCAGAATCTTAACTTAATCTTATTTCCTAAAACAGGAGACTTCCTTCAAGGGCAGCTTCACTCACAACATATAAGGCAGAAGTATGCTTTTCCACCATTCATCTTGATGACAATGTGGTATAGAAATAAAAGAATGTGCTTTTGAGTCTGTGGAAATTAAATTAAAATCAGAATGACATCATTTATGAGTTAACATGACCTCCAAAAAAAATGTCTAATTCCCTTGGGCCTCAGATTTTACATTCTTGAAATATGAGGAACTGTGCTTACTTTGTAGTGTGGCAATGATGTTTAAATTAAGAATATTAGTCAAATGTTGGCCGAGCACGGTGGCTCACGCCTGTAATCCCAGCACTTTGGGAGGCCGAGGCGGGCGGATCACGAGGTCAGGAGATCGAGACCATCCTGGCTAACACGGTGAAACCTCGTCTCTACTAAAAAATGCAAAAAATTAGGTGGGCGTGGCGGCAGGCGCCTGTGGTCCCAGCTACTCGGGAGGCTGAGGCAGGAGAATGGCGTGAGCCCGGGAGGCGGAGCTTGCAGTGAGCCGAGATCGCGCCACTGCAGTCCAGCCTGGGCGACTGAGCGAGACTCTGTCTCAAAAAAAAAAAAAAAAAGAATATTAGTCAAGTGTCAACAGAATGCCTGAAACTTAAGAGTCCAAAGGTGGAAGGAAGAGAGATATTTTATACAAATAAATATAGAAATGTATACAGTCATATGGCAGATCGTGACATTTCGGTCAATGATACACCACATATACAATAGTGGTCTCATAAGATTATAATGGGGCTGAAATATTCCTATTGCCTAGTGGCATAATAGCTGCTGTAACTTCACAGCACCATGCATTATTCGCGTGTTTGTGGTGATGCTGGTGTAAACAAACCTGCAACACTGTCAGTTGTATAAAAGTCTACTGCATACAATTATGTTTAGAATTATGTTCAGTAGAGAATACTTGATAATGATAATAAATGACTATTACTGGTTTGTGTATTTACTGTGTTATACATTTAATGTTTATTTAAAAATTTACTCCTCCTACTTCTGTAAAACAGCCTGAGGCAGGCCCTTTAGGAGATATTCCAGAAGGCATTGTTATCAGGAGATGGCAAATCCTTGCATATTGCCCCTGAAGACCTTCCAGTGGGACAAGATGTGGAGGTTGAAGACAGTGACACTGATGATCCTGAATCTGTAAGGGCCCAAGCTAATGTGTGTGTACTGCGACTTAGATTTTAACAAAAAAGTTTAGAAAGTAAACAAAATTCAAAATTTCAAAAATAGAGAAAAGTTTATAGAATAAGGATATAAAGACAGAAAATATTTTTGTACAGCATACAATGCGTGTGTTTTAAGTGTTGTTACAAAAGGGTAAAAATGTTTAAAACATAAAAAAGTTTATAAAGTTTAAAAGCTATAGTAAGCTAATTTATTATTGAAGAGGGAAAAATATTTCTTCTAATATTAGTGTAGCTGAGGTGTATAGTGTTGATAACATCTGCAGTAGTGGACAGTAAGGTCCTAGGGCTCCACATTGACTCTCTACTCTCTCACTGATGCACCCAGGGCAACTTCCAGCCCTGTAATCTCTATTCATGGTGACTGCCCTATACAATGTGTACCATTAAAAATGGTGTACCACGTTTAGTCTTTTATACCATATTTTTACTGTACTTTTTCTATGTATAGATATGTTTAGATACATAAATACTTATCATTATGTTATAATTGCCTACAGTATTCAGTACTGTAACATGTTATACAGGTTTGTAGCCTGGGAGCAATAGGCTCTACCATATCGCCTAGGTGTGTAGTAGGCTGTACCATCTAGGTTTGTATAAGTATACTCTATAATGTTCACACAATCACGAAATCACCTAATGGACACATTTCTCGTAATATATCCCTGTCATTAAGCAACGCATGACTGTAGTTGAAAATTGGAATACTGGCAAAGAAGGAAAGGGATTAGCATTATGTGAGCAAATAGAGAGGATGGGGAGATAAATAATCCATCTGAGAAAGTGAATATGTCATAGGGGCAGAGACATGTTGTGGGATGAATTTTGTCACCCCAAATTCATATGTCAAAGTCCTAACCCCTAGTATCTCAGAATGTGCCAGTATTTGGACATAAGATAATTAAGGGGTAATTAGGGTTAAATGATGTCTTTAGGGTAGGCACTAATCTGACTGGTGTCCTCGTAAGAAGAGATGAAGACACCGATAAACATAAAGACCATGCAGAAACACAGGGAGAAGAGGGTCATCTACAAGCCAAGGAGAGAGGCCTCAGAAGAAACTGACCCTACTGACACCCTAATCTCAGACTTCTAGCCTTTCAGGACCGTGAGGAGATAAATTTCTATTTAAGCTACAAAGTCTGTGGTACTTTGTTATGGCAGCCCTAGACAACTAAAACAAAACCACAGCATGCATTCATTCAGCGAATAGTTGTTGAGCCTTTATATGAGGTAGGCACTGTTATAAGACCATGGGGAAATAGGAGTAAACAAAAGTAGTTTAAATCCCTGTCCTCCTTGGATCTTATAGTCTGGCAAGGACTGGAGCTGAGACAGACAATAATGAAGACACTAAAATGTATGGTGTGTTTGATGGTGGTTAAGCCCCACAGGGAAAATAAAGCAGAGAATCGAGATCTGGAGTGCTGGGAATGGGAAACCGAATGATGTACAATTTTAGAGTGTCCAGGGGAAGTCACTAAGGAGATGACTGTCAAGTAAAGATCTGATGGAAGTGAGGGGTGAACCATGCGAATATCTGGGAGAACATTCCAGACAAAGGGACAGTAAGTGTAAAGACCTGAAGCAGGACAGTGCCTGGTATATTCAAGGAACAGGGAGAAGCCCAGTGTGGTTGCAGTAAAGTGAACATAGAGAGAATAGTATTAGTTGAGTGCAAAAGTAATTGTGGTTTTTGCACTGTTGATATTGGAATACATTCTTAAATAAATGTAGTTATGTTATATATCATTTTAAGGGGCATTTCTCTCTCTCTTTTTTTTTTTTTTTTTTTTTTGCTAATGACTTATTACTTGCTGTTTATTTACGTTTATTTTAGACTGTGGAAATGATGTTAGACAAAAAGCAAATTCGAGCGTTTTCTTACTCAAGTTCAAAATGGGCTGTAAAGCAGCAGAGACAACTTGCAACATCAACAACACATTTGGCCCAGGAACTGCTAATGAATGTACAGTGCAGTGGTGGTTCAAGAAGTTTTGCAAAAACGAGACAAGAGCCTTGAAGATGAGGAGTGTACCAGCCGACCATCGGAAGTTGACAATGACCAATTGAGAGCAACCATCAAACCCTCTTAAACTCCACAAGAAGTTGCCAAAGAACTCAGTGCCGACCATGCTACAGTCAGTCAGCATTTGAAGAAAACTGGAAAGGTGAAAAAGCTCAGTAAGTGGGTGCCTCATGAGCTAACTGAAAATAAAAGTGTCTTCTCTTATTTCATGCAACAACAACAAACCATTTCTTGATCGGATTGTGATGTGAGACGAAAAGTGGATTTTATATGATAACTGGCGACGACCAGCTCAGTGGCTGGACCAACAAGAAGCTCCACAGCACCTCCCAAAGCCAACGCTGCAAAACAAAAAGTCCTGGCCACTGTTTGGTGGCTTACTGCCGGTCTGATCCAGCTTTCTGAATCCTGCAGAACCATTACATTTGAGAAGTATGCCCAGCAAATCGATGAGATGCATCGAAAACTGCAATGCCTGCAGCCAGCATCAGTCCACAGAAAAGGCTCAATTCTTCACAACACCTGACTGCACATCACACAACCAATGCTTCAAAAGTTGAACAAATTGAACTATGAAATTTTGCCTCATCTGCCATATTCACCTGAGCTCTTGCCAACCAACCACCACTTTTTGCAAGGAAAACGCTCCCACAACCAGCAGGATGCAGAAAATTCTTTCCAAGAGTTCGTCAAATCCCGAAGCATGGATTTTTATGCTACAGGAATACACTTATTTCTCATTGGCAAAACTGGGTTGATTGTAATGGTTCCTATTTTGATTAATAACGATGTGTCTCAGCTTAGTTATAATGATTTAAAATTCACGGTCTGAAACTGCAATTGCTTTTGCACCAACATAATAATAAGTAAGAATATGAGTAGGAAATGAGAATAAGAGAACAGAATGGTAGGGAGCAACAGAGGCTAGACCATGTAGGCTACTATGCTTGTTAGAAAGACTCTGGCTTTTACTGGCTGCAATGCGGAGAATAGACTGAAGGGGGAAAGACTGGAAGTAGGCAGTCCATTGCAGAGATCGTGGCAATCACCCAGGTGAGGCAGTAGTGGCCTGGACCAGGTAAGGAGCAGCGGAGATGGTGAAGAGTGGTCCAACTCTGGGTGTGGTTTGAAGGTTGAACTGACAGTTTTGCTCAAGTACTGTGTGTTGAAAGAA
Source organism: Theropithecus gelada (assembly GCF_003255815.1). Lineage (NCBI taxonomy): Eukaryota > Metazoa > Chordata > Mammalia > Primates > Cercopithecidae > Theropithecus > Theropithecus gelada. The sequence goes on along the minus strand of NC_037682.1, from coordinate 97,814,822 downwards.
GTACTCAAGTACTGTGTATAAGAAAGAGACGTATGTATGGAGTAGGAGAGAAAAGAAGATGATCCCATGGATTTGAATCCAAGTGGCTGGAAGGATGAAGATTCCATATACTGAGATGGAGGAAGATAGAAGGACAGAAGGACAAATAGTCCCAGGGATGGTACAGGTTTGGGTGAGAAGAGGTGGGCAATGCCTATTAAGAACTTAGTTTCAAACATATTCTGTGCAAGCTACCAGTGGATATCAAGTGGACATGTGTAGGCATCTGGAAATCTGAGTCTGGAGACAGGTAAGAGGTCTTCAAAGGTGTGGACAGACATTAAATATTTGGGAGGCATCAGCATATGGATAGTATCTGAAGCCTGAGAATGAATGAGATCACCAAGGGAATAAGTATTAAGAGAAAAGTGATGAGCTATGAGGACCAAGATTTGGGATGCTCAGTAATTTGAGAGGATGAGGAAGAACTAACATAAAGGTAAGCAGCGGTCAGAGGTAAAATTACCTGTTACATTTGTAGTGCCTCCATTTTCCTGACAGAATTTTCACAGATACCTGGCTCCCCTCCAAACAGGCAGGCTTAGGAGCTACCTAGTAAGTGAATTATAGCAACAGATCAGACATAGTTATTTTGCCTTCAAGAATTCATAGAAGCTCATCAAGCATTATGCTGCTCTATTTATTGTGTTTGGTGTAAAACAATGCAACCCTTCTTTCATTTTAGAGGGAATATTTATTCCCTATGTCAAGTCTCTGAACTTTTACAGCATTTATCTCCTATCTTCTGGCATGCATGTGTCTTACCACGAAGGTCACCAGAAAACAGAATGCTATCAGTGTAATGGATCAAGGACCCTCCTGACTACATTGTGACAGAGAACCCGAGAGCTATAAAAAACAGTGACTGCTGTCTCTGTCATATGAAGATATACTGCTTCTGAGTTTCTTTGCTGATAGGAATTAAAAATAAAACATTTGCTAAGTGAACAATTTCATTTGAGGTCCCATGGGTTGTGCTGACTTGTTCCGGCAACAACACCCGAAACTGATATCCCTACCTGATTAAATTTCAATAATCTACAGTCATTTTCCAAGACTAATATTTTGCCTTAGCCAAACAGGTAAGCTCAATGGGGATGTGGGCAAATACCACTGGATGAAGAGGTGACTGCATTAACAGATGGTGGGTGGCACAGACTGATGATGTGAGGAAGGAAGGAGAATTGTCTGACGGTGTACCTAAGGAACAAGAACAGCACCCATACCACCCCCAGGCCAGAGAAAATTAGGAAGGTGGGAGTGAAAACAGTCACATCACCCCTCTACGTCTTTCAAGTCTCTGATTGTGGCACTGATCTCTGCAGTTCCTTTAGGGATGCAGTATTACTTGGTTTACTGCCTTAGCCAGAGGCAGGGATGAGCAGTTCTAGGGGCTTCCACTTGGTCCTTGCCACCACAACTTTCACCTCACAGGGAAAGGAACCAATGTGTGACACCTGCAAATTAGTAAGTACAGCTGGCCCTCTGTATCTGTAGGGGTCGCAACTGTGGATTCAGCCAACAACTGTTCAAAATTTAAAACACAATACAAGAATAAAAATATTATAAATTAGGAAAACAATAGAGTACAACAATAATTATGTATTATAAGTGATCTAGAGAGGATTTCAAGTAGGTGAGAGGATCTGCTTAGGATGTGCAAATACTATGCCATTTTATATAAGGGTCTTAAGCATCCATGGATTTTGGTATCTGAGGGGGGTCCTGGAACCAACCCCTACAGATACTGAGAGACAACCGTGTATTTATTCCACTATTCAACTGGAACTGGGAAAATAACCACATTATGAGATGGACTCAGGCCAAGACTGCATTTTCCCAAATGTCCATAGCTTCCACTTTGACAAGGCAACACAGACTCAGTTTGGGCTCACTATTATCAACTCAGAACCAGTATCTAACAGGCCCCAGAAGTTCTTAGTATTTCTCTTTCCCCATTGAAAAATTACCATGGTAAATAGACACTGCCTAGAAAGGATTGGGAGAGCATTTCTCTTGTATACTTGTGACTGCATTGCAGGATTCTTTGTCAAAGGGCTCTAGCTATCCCCTTGATTAAGAGATCCTAAGTGTATAAAATGGCTAAGTTTTTAAAAAAATTAGTAAAGTGAGGCTGGGCACGGTGGCTCAAGCCTGTAATCCCAGCACTTTGGGAGGCCGAGACGGGTGGATCACGAGGTCAGGAGATCGAGACCATCCTGGCAATCACAGTGAAACCCCGTCTCTACTAAAACTACAAAAAACTAGCTGGGCGAGGTGGCGGCGCCTGTAGTCCCAGCTACTCGGGAGGCTGAGGCAGGAGAATGGCATAAACCCGGGAGGCGGAGCTTGCAGTGAGCTGAGATCCGGCCACTGCACTCCAGCCTGGGCGACAGAGTGAGACTCCGTCTCAAAAAAAAAAAAAAAAAAAAAAAAAAATTAGTAAAGTGTGGATCATCACCACAGTGATTTCAGTCAAGTATCTGTTCATCAGACCTAGAACTTTTCTGTTAATGTGTCAAACAGATCTTTGCAGGCTGCCCATTTAATCTACTCCTAGAGATCCTGTGATCAATGAACCATCACCAGAAACCCCTGTGGCACAAGACTCTTTGATTACTACTCTGAAGTACCATCTCATGATTTCAACCCTTCTGGAATCATATTATTCCCATTGAAAACAAGTAACCTAAATTCACTGCAGCATCTTTGATCTACAGAGATGAAACCATAAGGCTTTTCAAGGTACTCATTTACTAATGGATTTAAAAAAACATCCTTGGCAAAGTGACTGTCTTCTAAGCCCAGTTTCTCAGAGGATGAATGTGCAGATTAGCAAAGAACAGATCCCCATTCCTATCTTCCTAAGGCTCTGGACTCTTTCCATCAGGAAAGTTCTAACATTTCAACATCATTGATTGTAGGTTACCACTGAGTTTAGGTTTCAGTTAAACAATGTGACAGACTTATCGCCATTCCCAGATTCTCAGGCCAACACATTAACTCACATTTTCTGTGTGAGTATATCCCCATTAGTATGCCTGCCTTATCTGATGTAACCCTTTTCAGTCAAATGCCCTTAGAATCTATTCCCATTCTGTCCTCCAAACCCCTACAATGCAAAGTGGTAATATTCTGCAACTCTTCTGAGTAGGCCCTTCCTCCTGGACCTGATCTTATGCTTCTCTGTTTAGGGTATTTGTTATTTTCCAAAAAGTAAAGATGGATAGTGGATGTAAATCCTGAGGATAACTGACACCTGCTTATGAGAGAACCATCTCAAGTGAATTCATTGATACACTGTCTTTCCTTTGCAGGGCAAGTGGAGATGCATACTGGGCTATTCTTGTGTTGCCACAAAGAAACACTTGAGCCTCAGTAATTTGTAAAGAAAAAAGTTTAATTGGCTCATGGTTCTGCAGGCTTCACAAGGAGCATGATGCCCACATCTGCTCAGCTTCTAGGGAGGCCTCAGGAAGCTTACACAGGGAGTAGGCAGAAAGCAGAAGCAAGTGAGAGACTGAGGGGGAGGTGCCACCTGCTTTGCAACAACCAGGTTTCACGAGAACTCACTATCACAAGGACAGCACCAAGACAATGGTGATAAACCATTCATTAGAAACCTGCCCCCATGATCCAATCACCTCCCACCAGGCCCCACTTCCAACACAGGGGGTCAGAATTCAACCTGACATCTCAAACTAGATCAGGAGATAAGATTTTCCCTTCAGACAAATGGGGCTGCCTCTGCCAGTAGGGAAGGTTCAGGGAAATGTAAAATGTTCAAGGTTCTCAGCCTTGTCTGTGGCAACCCAAATGTCCCCATCTAATTTCTGAAGGTCCCACTTCTTCCATACCAATGCCCTTGGCATGAGAGACTCAGTACTGGCCAGTAATTGGTATTACAACTCAGCAGCCCTTACAATAAAAGCTCTAGGCTTGATTCTTAAGCTTTATCTACATAATATAAGATATTCCCCTAGAGTTGCCATAGATTTTGTGATACTTAGTGTTTTTTCCCCCAATTTTTCCCTTTGCTTTCAATTTATCCTTTTCCCTGTGTATATGCTCTAGACATTCAAAAGAGCCAGCCCTCCTAACAATCTCTGTAATCCCTACTATGACCATAGTGACTATGTGCCACAGCCACTTGATCTTCCAACACTACTCCACTTGTATTCCATGACTCCATGCCACTACTAGTGATGATGTGAGCAATTGTGACATCACCACTTGCCACCAATGATAAGCATCCATTTCCCCTGACAAGGAAGTTATTTGTATATAAATCAAGTATGTGAGCGATCCAATTCCAGAATTCCACTTTCCCAGGACTACTCATGGTACAAATTACTGTATTATTCAGGGTTGTAGCAGGAAACAGATGGCGCAACCAAAAGTAATCATCAACGAGGGTGTAGGCAAGAATAACATAAATCTGCGAGAGATGGTGCAGCAGCTTAGGCTAAGCAAGAGCAAGATCTTTCTACTCCTAAAATGAAAAGGCGGGGAAAAGTGGTTCCTGAACCCGTGAGCTCTATATATGGAGAAGGCTATGTCAGAAGCTGTGATGCTGAGGAACAGTTATATCCAAGCCACTGCAGGGCAGGAAGGCAAGTGGATAATCATCCTATTTCCCTTTCTCCCTAGTCTTCTGCTAATACCCTCTCCCACCTCTATTTGCAAAACCCAATCAAGGAAAAGACAGGCTGACCAATAAGGTACATAGAAGTCAGCTACCTGGCGTACTGAAGGGTGAAAGACAGTGGATTTAGAGGGGAAAAGAACAACTAGTTTAGCAGGCTTCTTGCTCACACAACACTGGGAAAAGCATAAAAAGAGTTTTCAAGGCTGCTAAGTAACAACAGAAAACACTCATGGAACTATCAGGACCACCAAATTTATGGGATTTCACTTGCCTATTGCTGAAGGCTTCTAGGATAGTAAAAAAGTGGTCTTACACTTGCAACATGGTCAGTCCCCTAAAGGTGACCTGCAAAGGTGTATACCACACCAAGATTTTGGCTCTACTGCTTAAGTACTCAACAAATGTTACTTTTTTCCCCCTCTCTAATGTTGGCTCCTTTCCAATTTTCTTTCATTCAAAAATGACCCTAAAAGTAAAGAACAGCGACTATGTACTCATGGGCAGGAAAATTCCTCTGAAGCCCCACACCTTTTTACTTAAAATATGGGCAAATTTGCATGCTACTTACAATGTCTGTAACACTTGATTCTTTCCAAAACTTCAGGTAAAATGAATGCCTCTAAATGACCAACTGCTATCTTTTGATGAGTTACTACCAACACACCAGTGCCTACTCCTAAGTATGTATACTCCTTGAGAAGTGTGGCTTAAGTGAGCCCAATTATTCTGACACTGTTGCTACTTCTAAGTAGCACACAAAGAGATTCCATCCTAATGTTTCAATCCTCATAGGGAAATGTAAGATTTAATCACAAAACACTATACATACACAAATAGTAAGTGCATAAGAGCATAAAATTACAAATATTGGAGATTATCCCTGGAAAGGGAAAGATGAAGGGGTGGTAACTGGGAGGTAGGAAGTCTTCAGCTGCATTTGTTTCATTCCTGAGAAAAGATCTGAAGCAAGTATGGCAAAATGCCAACATGTGTTAAACCTAGGTGTTGGTTACTCGTCATATTTCATGGAATAAGCAAAAGTTACATATAAAGGCCTCTCCTTCCCTGCCCCAGGATTGCTGGTTGTTAAATATTTACCAGCAGCACACCACTAAGTATAGTGGTTGACTTAGGTTCTGGATCTAAAGATCTGAACCTAACTCTGACCAAATAACGAGCTTCACTATTCAATGAATATATACCCTTTAGTAAGTTGTTCAAGAACTTAGTAACTTACTTTCCCCATCAATAAAACTCCAAAGAGTTATGAGAATTAAATAGCCTGATACACAAGTGCTTAAGATGCAAAATAGCTTCTAATATAAATACCGTAAGACATATGCAGCAGTTACCTGACATTAACTGATAAACTGGAAATACATCCAAAGACCTTTGCCAATCCCAAATTCACAACACTATGAAGGTGTATTTATTTACCCCATAAAAATAAAATCCATCATCATGAGCTCTCTTCACATCCTCTTTAAAAGTACTGATACTTGGAGTTTTCAGGAATATTTTTGACCAAAGATATATTTGCATATGTGTATTTATAAATCTATCTGGTCCTCAAGTTCAGATGGTAATAGTTCCACTAGTGAGGAGCTGTTGAGTTACTCAATCCTAACTGGATTTTGAGTTTCAGATACTGAATAGGTAACGATTCTAATTTTGATAGTGAAAAATTTAATTGAAAATTTATCCAAGCCTTTTAAATTTCTGAGTCTGAAATGGAAGAGACACAAATACACAGATTCATTTTAAAAATCAATTTATGAGAGTTCCTGTGCAGGAAACGTACTAACAGAGACCAATAAAGCCATACATTGGTCAGTATGTTATAATTCGACCCAGCAGACATGAATATGAAGCAGCATGTGCCAGCCCAGCACAAAACTCAGCAAAATGCAGCATCAAATACTTGGAAAAAGTAAGTATGAATACAGAGCTAACAAATGGCTTCATGTGGAGGGGGATAGGATAATAGGTTTAAGAAACTAGATCCCCATACTACTCTGCATAGGAGGATTGTCCCTTCCTCTTATAAGTCTCAAAAAATATAACTCCTATGCCCACTTTGCTCTCAAAAAGCTATTCCACATAAATGGAGTAAATCTAAGAAGTGAGAGATAGCAATGGGGAAACAGGGAATCCAACACAGGGGAGACAAACAATCCCCAGGATCATAGCAAAGGAGATCTCAGGATTACAGCTGTACACCAGCCATAGAAGGCAGAAAGTCCAACTGGACAAAGCAGATTGCTCTAGGAGTGATTTTTTAAAAGATGAATGAAACTGATGGAATAATCGTTATGTCTGAACGTTAGAGAAGACATTCAAACATATGGTAGAAATCTATGCAAAGTCAATTAACTAAAGGAAATAAAAATTAGTATATGGTAAGGATAATACATCAATCAGCTGTACACAGCAGTTACATAATCTCAATAATATACACATATTCTTAGTGCAATCACAGTCAACAATGTAAATACTGAATTATGATATAATTATGCTGGGAGGAGAAAAGGGGATAAAAAGGGAATATGCAATGCTGGGAAGCAGAAGAGGGACGCTTTGAGAATCAAAGAAACAATGCCTAAAATTTAAAAATCAAGTAAAAGCAATATAAGCCTGTCATTTGGAGATATGGTAATAAATAACAACAATAAAAAACAAATAGCTAAAAGAGTTGAAAGGGCTTGCCCTGGAGACAGAAAATGGAAGAAGTCAAAGTAGTGGCCTTTTTCCTTAGGAAAAAAAAAATCTTACAGATCTATTCGATTTTTTAAAGCTGTATACACATGAAACTTTGATTAAAAGTAATAGAAAACCTAAAAATTAAAAAATACAAATCCAATACAGCGTCAGGCTCATAGAAATTCCATAATAAACGTTCATCTTTTTTATTATTTTAATGACAAGACAAAGTTTTTCATATCACCATTACACTCATGCTAGGGGTAACAGTACTTCTATTATAAATGCTACTTGACCTTTATTTTTACTATGCTTGGCATAACTGGGCATGCTTAATAAAATAAAAAAAATATATAAAACATTCAATTTCTTTTTTTTTTTACTAATCAAAGTACCTAATTTTATACAATTTGCACACTTTTAATGTTAGTAACAGAAACAATGAAATTATTTTATTTCTTGATACTTAAGAGTTTAACTCCAAGACATGCACTACAACCACATAATATATTTTTGTCATCAATATGATGGTCTTGGCATCTTATATATTATGTTCACACTTTAAATTAAGTACTACTTGCTAAAAACAAAAACAGGTAAAGACAATGAACAGACGGTTCACGTTAAGAGGAATAAGAAAAGCCAATAACAACGACATATCAACCTTATTTGTAATGAAAGAAATACAAATTTTAAAAGTGACATACCACTTTTTATATTGGCAACAATTAAATAAAAAAGAATACCTACAACTGACCAAGGAGTATTCTGGCAGGGGAGGGAGGTCACACACATATAGTACTAATTAGAGAGAGAAATTGTACAATTAAAGCCCTGTGAACCAGTCAAATCAATCATTCCACTTTTAGAAACTGTCTCAAGGACATAATTAAGCATGTACCTCAAAATGTACAAGGACATTCACTCTGCCACTGCTTGTAGTAATAAACTGCAGATAATCAAAATGTCTAACAGAAAAAAATGAGTAAATTATGGCAAACTTTTCTTATGGGAAGGCAGTGGGCTTCCAATTCCATTCTCCACACCTAGTGTAGCTTCTTTCTTTTCAACAGAGTCCACTTCTAACAGACTAAAAATGTCAGACATTGCCTTTCTCTGTAATCTGATCTAAGTCAATGGAAACTGAGGGGAAATCTTCCGGAGGCTTTTGTTAAAAGTCTTCTTCATGGATAAAACAAATGAGAGAATGGCCTTTTCTGCCTTTGAGATACAATTTTACGAAGATGTAAAACTGAAGTAATAGCAGCAGCTCTTGTGATTGAGAGGTGGATTAGCCTAAGGCAAAACAAACCAACTGAGGTCAAGGCAAAAAAAAGTGTGTCTTTAATGACACCACTGAACCCTGTGTTATGTTAAACAATGTCCTAGGTTACTTAGGCCAATTACATTTGGACACTGTTACCTCTGGCCAAAAGCATCCTAACTTGTATTAGCTATACAACAGAGTATGTTAGAACCACAAAAAGTTATGTTAGATGTGTATTTATGAACAGTAGATGCGCAGTTAAAAAAATTTACAAAACAGTATGTTCCCATGTTTTTAAAAATCAAATATGTTAATATGGATTCATTTGCCAAGAAAAAGGTCTGAAAAGATACTCAAGGTTTTAAGAGTAGTTATCTTTGAATGATAGCATTTCAATGTTTCCTTTTGCTTATGTGCATTTTCTATCTTTCTACAGTTAGCATGTATCACTTTAAGATTCCACCATCCTTCCTATCAATTCAATGCAATTTAGGAGAGAAAGAGGTGAACATGTATTTCAGTGAGCTATCTTGAACTGGAAGTCTACTTTTTTTTTTTAATTGGAAAAGTTTCTGTTCTTTAAAACTTTTGTGAAGTAAAATTTGATACTAAACAAGCATTCATTTTTCAGCAAATACGGAAGATTACAAACAGTTTTCATTTCCCTTTGTTCCTCAGGGAATCATCATGACTTTGTACCATTTCGTATTGGAATTTCTTCTGTGAAGCAAAAACAGTCCCAAAATGAAGGATCTTCGGGTGTCATGGGAACAGCAGATGATATTAAATCATTAAAGTTGAGAATAGTAAATTGCCTCTGGGTTGGTTTGGAATCATCCTGAGATGGAACCTAAAAGGGAAAAGCAGATTACCTTACTGTTATATTGCATGTTAATCTTATGATCAATTTCATAATAACGAAAATAAGTAAGACCAACTTACATTTTAGTAGTATTAAATGACAACATAGTAGGATTCCTAGAACACTGTATTTATTCCTTATATTAGTGTTGCCAATACAACAAATCAAAAAAATATGAAACAGAAAATCTGATTCTTGAACTTTTTTATATAACAAAAACCTGTAGCATTTAACATGTAGATTTACTGGGCCCCACATTCAAAAAGTGTGATTCCGTACATATAAGTTAGAAGGGATTCCAAAATCTGTAACTTTAACAAGCAGTCAGGATGTTTTCATAGAGGTGAGTGAGAAAGTGAACTTTTGTGAAATACTACTCTAAAAGGTGGGTCGGATAAAACTGCCATAACTATACAGAGATATATACTTCTTTAGGAAATTATTTATTCAATACTAAATTTAAACTGTATCTTACTCTCTGAGATAGAGTCCTTGTTCACAACTGAACCCAGTGTAGACCCTCTTTAATATTCCGCACATTCTAGTATAAATAGTACTTGGGTTTTGTACAGCGCTTTTAACAAGGTCCAGTACTTACTTTATATGACTGGTCTCATAGCTATGTTGTGATATGGTTATCTCAGTTTTATGGATGGGGAATCTGAGGCTCAGGAAGAGCAAACAATTCAAACAATTTGTCCAAGCTCAAAACACAGGTTAAATGGTAGATGTGGGCCTGGAACCTAAGTTTGTGAACTGTACTCTAGTCTTCCCAATATGCCACTGTTGCCTAAATAGGCTCTATTCAGGGAAATAAAAAGTAAGTACTGAATGTGCACGTTTCAACAATTATAAAGCTCTACAAAAACAAAAGGTATTTTTGCAGGGAGTGTGAAGCTGAGATTTAAAAACAGAAGGACCAGTAACCTGGGTTAGAACATCTTCCGATAACAGATGTCAATTTTAACGTGCCATCCCTTTATAAGGAAGATAATCTATGGAGAATTCTTAATCCTTTGATTAATCTATCAAAGGTATGGTGTGTTGCCTGAGCTACTTTTGTGGAAGTAACGATGCATATATATTGATCATGCTACATTCTTTCATGTTGATTTACTAAAAATAATGGCATGCATGTAGTTTTCATTAAAACATACCTGTTTTCCTTAAATAATGATACTTCCGCAGAATCACAATTATATGCAAACTAAGCGTCTTTGACCCTAAGTTTTTCCCCCCGCTTGCTTACCAGGTAATCGGATGAGAAAGTATAAAAACATTGTGGCTGAAGAACTGAAACTGATATTATGCCACAATATGACACAAGGGCTCTTATATGTTTGACACTGTAACTTTGGGAATAACTTAGGATATTACTTTAAAAGGAGGAGTGGATTCAATTCCCAAGGTAATTCCATTATGCATCAACCTTCAACATGGTACTCTTACATTCAACACAACCCCAATTCACCAAGAAATAAACCACCATTAAGATGACTAAGATAATCTTGAATGTCTATTGGAAATATGAGTAGTATGACAGTATTACCACATTTTTTATTACGTTTGTTGTTGTAATGCTTCAGCATATATGAATGTGAAGAAGTGGGTAACATTTTTTTTTTTTTTGAGACAGAGTTTCGCTTGTTTCCCAGGCTGGAGTGCAATGGCGCAATCTCAGTGCACCGCAACCTCTGTCTCCCAGGTTCAAGCGATTCTCCCGCCTCAGCCTCCTGAGTAGCTGGGATTACAGGTACCCGCCACCATGCCTGGCTAATTTTGTATTTTTAGTAGAGATGGGGTTTCTCCATGTTGGTCAGGCCGGTCTGGAACGCCTGACCTCAGGTGATCCACCTGCCTCAGCCTCTCAAGGTGCTGGGATTACAGGTGTGAGCCACTGCGCCCAAATGCTTTTTAAAAATGTTTCTACAAAATCCCTAGTGATCTTAATATTTGCTAATAAAAAGTATTACTATATCTATAATCTCAAAACTCTCTAAACTGATATAAGGCAAATGACTATTTCCATCAATAAAGAGCAAACTTAACATTGATTCATGCTATTTAAGAAAAAGAGAAATCCGAAAATCTTACATCCTGATGTTTAGATCCATTGGGTTTCCTAAGAGCTACTGCAACAAAATGGTGCTCATCTATTTTGCTTTCCTGAAAGATAAAAGGTAAGTAAATATAGATTATAAAATATGCAAACCTAGATGTAGTTTTATTTACATTTTCTAAATCTCATTCTCTCTCTCTCTCTATATATATATGTACGCTCACACACATGCATATATATATTTCCCCATCTCCGCTAAACCACTTTAGAAGTTACATACATGCGGGCCTTTACTCTTAAATACTTCAACATGTATTTCCTAGTAGGCACATTCTCTTACATAACCACATCAGTTAATAACTTCAGTAAGTTTAACATTGAAACTATACTTTATTAGCTATATTCCAAATTCTGTGAATTAATTCAAAAATGTCCTTTGTGGCATATCCCTCCTTCAGAACAGGAGCCCAGTAATGGGCAAGTAGGGACAAGTATCGCATTCAGTTGTCACGTCTTGTCAGCCTTTCTTTTGTTTTTTTATGACATTAACGTTTTAAAGTACAAATTCCCCCATATCTGCTTTTTATTAATAAAATTTTGCTCATTTGGGGCTTGTTTGATGTTTCTTAACGAGTGGATTTAGGTTATGCATTCTCAACCAGAATACCACATAGGTGATGTGCCCTATCTAGAGGTACTTGATAGCTATCTGTCCTTCCCTGGTGATGTTACTATGTATAATAAAGTACAAGGTTAAAAAAAAAAAAAAATCAGGTTGCAACATTGGTATGTAAGCATTTAGTTAACTACATACTATCATGTATGAAAAATCATGGTGGAAATTTATAGATAAAACATAACCAATATGCAATTTTCTATTTTCCCCTACATATGAGACAAAGGGGAAGGAGGCTTTAAAATGTAATATATATTGAGACAGTCACCAGAAAAAATTATGAACACTTAAAAGCTGAACAAACTTTTCACTGAAAAACCACTTTACTAAAGCATTCTTCCATAAAACGTCAGAAGAAACTAGAATTAGAAATAGTACTTAGGGAGCTTTCATTTTTTATCTTCTTCTTCCTATCTTCATACCTTCAGGTACCCAAATCAGCAAAAAGTGAAATTCAGTAAGGATAAATTTAACATATGTTTAAAGAGGAAAAATATAAGACTAAGTGTCAGAAGATTTACTATGTCAAAATTATCACAAAGTAAGTCTGCTATGTAGCCCTTTTCTGTTTTCTCTTTAAACAAACAAGAAAAAAGTAACCGGAATGTACAAATTTAAAAATATCCAAAATAATTTTTCAGAAATCTAGCATGTAAGATATAGTTTACATGTATAGAATATTTCAGTAAATAAGAATCATGCTTAATGTATAATTAGAGGTGTATGTACACTAACAATTGATAGTTGGACACTAAAGAATGTTAACTAATGGATGTACTGTTTTGAACATTTCATTTTTAAAATTTTTTGTAGAGACAGTGTCTCAGCCTCCCAAAGTGTTGGGATGACAAGCATGAGCCACCACATCTAGTCCCTAGCAGTTTTTGACCCAGCTCTCTTTTTCAAAATGCTTTCTGTCCTTGGATACCAACAGTACTCTGTTACACCATTTTGGTCATTCTTTATCAGTCTCCTCCACAAATCAGCCTTTGAATATTAGTATAGATGCTCCTCAACTCACAATGATGTTATATCCCAATAAACCCACTGTAAGAAAATATGGTTACATGGAAAATGCATTTAATACACCTAGCCCACCAAACATCATAGCATAGCATAGCCTACCTTAAATGTGCTCAGAATACTTACATCAGCCTACAGTGGGCGAAATCATCTAACACAAAGCCTCATTTATAATAAAATGTTGAATATCTCATGTAATTTATTGAATACTGTACTGAAAATGAGAAAAGGAACGGTTGTGTGGGTTCTGCAAATATGAATTCTACTGAATGCATTATCACTTTCATACTGTCATAAAGTCAAAAAAAGTTGAACCATCATAAATTGGGGACCATCTATATTCTCAGGGCTCTATTCTCGGCCATACTTCTAACTTCTTGTGGCTTCAATTTGCACTTCTCTCTTCACAGATTCAATATATAGTTGCTCCTTAGGTAATCTCATAGTTCCAACTTCAAATCCATGGTTTCAACTACCATTGACATAATGGTTATACTTACAACCATTATAATATTTTTCCTCTAGCCCAGCCCTCCATTCCATTCACCTATCTGACATCTTCACTTAGATGTTTGGTATCTCAAACTTAACATCTCATTTATTTTCTAGTATTCTGCATCACAATAGATTATCTTCTAAGTCAGAGAACTGCTCTACAGCCCATTTGCTGGACACAAGCAGGACCAATCACAGTATAATGACCGGTCTGGAAATAAACAACTAGCCCAAGCTAGGTCAGAGAGTCCCTTCTCTAGGATTTTTGGACTTGGAACAGAAAGTGAGTTTACCAGTTTGTTTGGGGTTTTAAACTGTAAATTGTTGTAAACTGTAAATTGTTACATGCAACAACAGTATGTTACATGCAAGAGTCATGTTTTCTGTCATGTAGACCAGAGAGGCTGAGAAAGCTGGTGTATAGAATGAGAAACATGGGTGGGAGAAAATTGAAGCCAAAATGTAGAGAAAGGCAAAAGTAGGAGACAAAAAGAGCTCTGAATATTTCATCCCCTAATTCTAGCTAATACTGGGGACAGCTGCTGAATAACTCTAGTAACCTATAATACTGTTTTGGGGGGTTTTTTGGCTTAAATTAGTGTGTGTTGGCTTCTCTCACTAGCAACCAGGAACTGCTAGTGACAGAAACAAAATACAGTAAGAGACCAAAATACTTAACTTGATCAATACCTTGCAGGATCTACCAGCCTGATCTGGAATCTCTCTTAAATACCCTCATTATGGCCCAGCCAAAGTGGCTGCTTTTGGCTGTGCATATACATGCAAAGCTCCTTTTCAGAGCCTCTTTTCTTTTTCCATTCTGAACTCACAACGACTCATCTTTCAACATCTTTCAAGTATTAGCATAAATGTTACATGCTCTCATAGTAGCCCTGATTTCACTTTCAGAGCAGCAGGACTGGATTCAGTTGTGTCCACATTCAGTGACTAGCCTACCCAAATCAATCATACATACACGCATAAAAAATAGAAATTCTTAGTTATAACAATTCTAATAAATTTCTTACCTCAAATGCCCATTCTTTTTCTTCCTCTCCATCCAGGAACAAACGTGTTTCTTTATAAACTTGGCCTATATCCAAGTTCAATGGAGATAGATCAAATTCAAGCCGCTGCAATTCAAATCCTAGTCCAACACCAATGGCTTTTATGAAGCTTTCTTTAAGTGCCTAAGATACAGAAAGACATTTTCTCTTAGAATTCAGTGTACAAAAATTTTTCATAGAATCTACAGGCCCAACAAATAGGGAGTTTCAATGCTATGCTACATTACAGCTATATGGCTCTAAGCTTTTTTTTAAAAAAAACCCTTACAGCATGAAAACAAACCATCCACATGATCTTAGGGCAAATCATTTAAGCTCTCTGTGCCTGTATCCCCTTGTACGTAACCTGCGATCATGATAACAATACCTTCCTCATAGGGATGTTATGTATATTAAACTAACTAACTTATAAAGAGCTTGAAGTAATGTCTTCTGACATGTAGTAGTATATATATCAGTGTTTGTTACATAAGACCTCATGTGTATTAGTTCCTTTATGACAGAAAACATTATTTATAAATCATAATGTTTTGTTTTAGCTTTAGGTACTTTCTAACTGAGCATTACATATAGGTTAAATTTTCTTAAAATGAAATGTCATTATAATGTAATATATGCATAAAAACCATAACATTCTCAAGCAATCTACTGTTTGGACACTACTGGGTAACCAAGGACTCTGATTTTAAATGAAGATAATGGAATCATTATAGACTTTTGCTTTAAAAATTAGAAAGAATTATACCCAATTCCTATAAAACATATCCAGCTGAGTCCATTCATCCTTAAAGCTTCTGATTGTTTCCCATTCTTTGTTGGTAAACTTTCGTTTCATAATATGAAAGAATTCTGGAATTGAACCACGACCTGTCAGTTAAGGAAATAAGAAATTAAATAGCAGTTCTATTAAAAAATAAAAAGTTGCTCTATTACTAAAACTGTTCAAGACAGCACCCCCCAAAGATCTAAAGGGCAACCATTCTTTTGAATACATTTAAAATAATCCTAAACAAAATCTCAGCAAGTCAAAACAACTTGAAAATTAAAACAGTAAACACACTATGACAAGCAGTAGTTAGCCCAGAAATATGAGTACTTTAACAGGAATTGGTGATATTCTATAAATTATTACTTAAGCAGGAAAACCATATGGTTGCATCAATATATGCCCCAAAAAGTTTTGATACAATTTAGCAGCCAAAGCTGTTATAAATCTTAAATAACAGGAAATTTCTTATATAAAAGGGTATTTATCAGAAGCCCAATTAAAATACTCCTAAAGTAGAACTATATTATTCTAAAGTTTTATTTTGTTACGTAACAGAGAAAAAAAGGGAATAATTATTTTACCACAAGTTTTGGAAAATTAGCAGAAAGCTGAAAACTGTTCTTTTATTCTACATTATTGCCACGGCTAAAAAATTAATACTTACCTTCTTTAAATGTTTTCCAACTTGTTTTCTAATATGACTTCTTCAAATAAAAGATTTTCATTATTCTTTCATGGTTGCAGTTGCAAAATAAGCTCATTTAAAAAAACTTGAAACATATCTTTAGTGCCACTATTTCATAGATAACAAAATATTACATAGCATTCGAAAAATAAATGACAAAAGATACAACCCAAAGGATCTCATTCCCAGAACTAAGGGGTAAAGTACATGTTAAAATTCATGGTAGGTCTCTAGTATTGAATTTTCCCAAACATTAAAATTATGTGTTTGTGTGTCTTTACCACCAAGCACAAACTTTCTATCATCATTCATTTTATATAAATATGCATAATATGTATAAATATTTACACAAATATGTATTCAACTAATATTAAAAACAAATTGATCACTGTTCTTGCCTTTTATACTTACAGCCTAATGGGCCTATCAGAGGTAGGTGAACCACAAACATTTACTAAGTGTATACATGAATGTTAACTATTATATGGTAAATTACTTCCTAAATATTCAACTGCCCTGTATCCTTAGTTCATTATTACATTATTTTCCAGAAAACCTTTTGAAGGTAATCCCTTTGAGGATTCTGTTAATATGGGCTTACTCAAATTCTCACTTCTAAAATAACCAACTCCAAAATTTGACATTCTGAAATGATTAACACAATTCTTAAAGAGACAGCTGATACAACACTCTCTATGGGCATTTCTTATGTAAATAAATATGTGGAGAAAAAAGATGTTGAAGATGTTGAATGTCCCCTTCTTAATACTTCACTGGCATTTAATGACTAATTCTCTCTATGATAATTCAACAATTAGAATTCCACTAAAAGCATACAAGTGCTAGGTACCACGAACCACATGATGAGCAAAACAGACATGGTCCTTATCTTCATAGAGAGTTTACAGTTTCTCCTGCAGCAACCAAATACCTTTCCCGCATTCATCTCAAGGGTAGAATATATTAAAAATTGGTTCTCACGAAATATTTATGATTCTCCCAGTACCCCCGCTTCAAGAGTCAAAATAGTCGCCTCTTAGTTCATCAGGAAGTATTTCTGCTGATCTTGTTGCTGATATGTGGTACTATGGATCAAAATAAGGATCCTCATTCATTTTCAGGCACTGAGATATTAAATTGTGATCTTAAGAGTTCAATGGCAAGAAATTCTTACCCCTTTTGCAGCCATGGATCCCTTTGATTGTTTGGTGTTTACTCCTCAACACCTTCCTGAGACTAACATTAATAGAAGCCCCTCAATAAAAACTGTTTTGTTCAATGCATCAATAGTATATACTGGCTTGATAAATAACATCTTAAAGAACACCTTAAAGAAAGTAAAGACAGAAAGCTTCTGAAGTAACTAACGTAAATCTGGAAATTTTAAACATTGGGGACACTATATCTACAAAAATCATAAACTGTTTCCTGTTGAATGGATTTTGGCACAAACTGCATATGTAACAATAATGGGAGGAACAAACTATCTTTGGTTTGGAAGACTGCATTATGTATTTTGAGTGAAACTGTAGTTGTAACAGATTAATGTCCAAAAAATCTGCATTTAAAAAGATATGCATTTTGTCATCTATAGTGTCATTTTGCTTGCTGCTTTCTTCAAATTTTATTTTTATAACCTCCAAGAAGCCTTCTGATTTTTAACTAAATAAGATGGGGCAATCAAGGAAAAAAATTTAAATAAGCATGCTATTAAAAAACTGATTAACATAAAAGGCAATCAATCTGGCACAATCACTAGAAAGCAATCACATAACTCATTATGTTCAGTCAAGAAATACCGACATGAGTGCATTTTCATATACTTTAGAGCATCTTATTTAGACCACAAAATAAAAATTTGACAGCAATAGGAAAAGGTGATTTTGTAAATATTCGGCCAAAGCACAGCAGCGCCACACTGTGGCATTATGGTGGATATACAGTGGGCATACACTCTGTTAAGTGTTAAATACAGTTTACCTCAGAAACTGGAATAAAGAAAAATTGGTAGGAAGAACAGTGAATTTGTCCCTTAAGCTATTTGAAGACAGCACAATTACTGGACATACATGTTGGCAAGTTCTAATACTACCATTACATACACAGAGAATCATCAGTCAAGCTGAGAAAAACCTGATCCTCCATCTTATAGCTTGACCATTAAGGAGAGCAGTGTTAAGATATTGTATTGTGCAACGATTAACTAATTAAGACCACACAGAAACTAATGTTTTATTTTAAACACAGTAGTAACATACAACAAAATCATTTAGATCTAATGCCTTGAGCAACTATCGCTGGCCTATGAAAAAAAATTCTAGTAGTACCAGAACCTCAGGGCCTACCCACATTAATCCCCCCTCTCCAAAACAAGGTTGCCAATATGTATACATAAATATGTATATATAACAGTACTTCAGCCTTTAGGTAAATGGGCTGCCCATTTTTGAGGCACGTGGAAGGGAGTTAAGCAATGCCCAACTATGTGCTTGCTTCAAAGTACCAAAATTTAGCCTCAGATAACAAATCATATTAGAAATTCCAATAGTTTCACTTTCTAAGTACTGAACTGTATATAATAGAATTATATATAATTTTGTTTCTATGAGAAGTGACAGTCTTCTAAGATATGAGTTAGTATGTATATGCCGTAATGCTTGACTTATCAGCTCATTTGTCCAGGAACTTATCCAGACACAAACCTAGAATAACACAAAAATATCTGAGCTGCCAATATAGGTTTCACAAACTACATGCACAAAGCCTCTTGCATGTTACTATCAAAGGATGTACTTATATTTAAGCCCTCAATTCGTGAAGTACAGCAGAAAAAGCACTAGACTGAAATACGACAATCCAGGTTTGAGACTCACCATTTAGGCAGTCCTAAACTTCAGTTGCTCTTACACTGTTTACCAACACATATAGGTATTAACACACAGAGGCAAGAAACAGGCTGATAGAGCTAGAACTACTGGGCTGTGAATGTTATCCTTTTAGGAAGAACTCCAGAGGATGAAGACGACGACCAACAGGACAGAGCAAGAAGCCTTTTATTTTTGGGCTTTGAAACCTAATGAATTTACTCTGCTGGGCTTGGAACATGTTTGAGAACCATGACCCCTTTTTACTTCAAACTTCTTTTTGGAATGGGAATGTCTATCCTATGCCTCTCCTACCATTGTATTTTAGAAGACTTGTTTTCCGCTTTCACAAGTCCACCCATGGAGAGGAATTTTGCCCCAAGAAGGATCATACTCCAGTTTCACACATAGCTGATTTAGATGATTGAGATAATGAGATTTTGCCACTTTTTGGGTTGATGATATTAACACTTACATGAAATTTAGAGCTAATGCTGGAATGGGCTGAGAATTGCTGATGCTGGGACGGGGTGAATTTACTTTGTATGTTAGATGGATATAAATTTTGCAGGTGGCCAGAGAATGGACTCTACTGGGTTGAAGGGTGTCTCCTGAAATTCATGTCCACCCAGAACCTTAGAATGTGACCTTATTTGGAAAGAGAGTCTTTATAGATGTAATCAAGTTAAGATCAGGTCATACCTAATTAAAGTGAGCCCTGAATCCAATGCCTGGTGTCCTCACAAGAAGAGACAGACACAGAGAGGAGACAGAATAAGTCATTTGAAGGTGAAGGCAAAAATTGGAGTGATGTAACTGCAAGCCAGGGACTGCTAGGAATGAGCAGAAACTAGGAAGAAGCAAGGAAGGATTCTTTCTTGGAACCTTTAGAGAGACCATGGCCCTGCTGACACCTTAACTTCCAGCCTTCCAGAACTTAAAGAGCCTTCTGTCACTTGAAGACACCATGTTTGAGGTACTTTGTTAGGCAGCCTGAAGAAACTAATATACACATAGATACAATTTAAATTATACATAAGCACACACATTCACGTACCCTTAGGAGCTTTAATTTTATGTCCCTGGAGTAAAATTTTCACATGCTGGTTCATCACTTCTTAGCTACAGATTGAGTATCCCTAATCTGAAAATCTGAAATCCAAAATGCTATAAAACTCAAAGCTTTTTGAGCATCAAAATTATACTCAAAGGAAAAACTCAGGGGAGCACTGTGGATTTCCCACTACGGATATACTCAACCTGCAGGTTATTTATTTAACATTTACTTAACATCTCTATGGCTGTTTCTCAAATTGTAAAATAGGGACAAAGAATTGGGCAGATTAAGAATAAACATGTAAAACGCCTGGAACTATCAAGTACCTAATAGCTCTGAGGCTGCTGTGAAAGTCATTGTTAAATGTGTATCTTCTTTTGTCAACTGTTTTTATGAAGTCCTTCCTATATTCATCAAGTAGGGCTTAAGTGGTTTTCCCGTTGATGTTTAGAGGGGCATTTCACATCTTAACAACATTAACCTTTGTCTGTCAAATTTGCCACAAATATATTCTCTGGTTTGTGAAAGATGATTTAATATGAAATCATATCTGTTGACTTTGTGGTTTCCTTTTATCATTTTAAGCTTCAAAAGCCATCTTTTCAGAAGTTTGCTCAAATATACAATTACACTGTGTTCTAGTAAGTGTTAATAAAACTTTAATTTTGTTAGAGTTGAGGCAATGACTTTCTGATATCACTCATAAAAAATGGTAAATGGGCTATAATTTTTCTTTTTGTTAGTTCTGTAAATTACATCCAATACAGAGTTTCCCAAACATTAATATGCCTAACAATCAACTGGGAATATTGTTTAAATATAGAAACCCGGCCGGCCACGATGGCTCACGCCTGTAATCCCAGCACTTTGGGAGGCTGAAGTGGGCAGATCACCTGAGGTCAGGAGTTCAAGACTAGCCTGGACAACGTGCTGAAACTTTGTCTCTACTAAAAATACAAAAATTAGCCAGGCATGGTGGCAGGTGCCTATAATCCCAGCTACTCGGGAGGCTGAGGCAAGAGAATCACTCGAACCCAGGAGGTGGAGGTTGTAGTGAGCCAAGATTGCACCACTGCACTCCAGCCTGGACAACAAAGAGTGAACTCCGTCTCAAAAAAAAAAATAGTAACCCTATTGTACTCTCAGAAATTCTGGCTCCCACATGTCTGCAGTGATTTCAAGGAATCTGTATTTTTAACGACCACCCTAGCTGATTTTGATATCCTGATCAAAATTTTAAAATTCATGCTATGGTCCTATTACTATGATAGAAAAGAAGTCTAAGACTAAACGGACTCTAGTTTCAAGATAAATTTTTTTATTATTTGGATACTAGCAGGACTGTAGCATTTTCCAGAAAATTTAATTCTGATATTCTATGTACGATTTCTTCTCTACTGTAGTACAATATATATAATTTCACCCATTTTTAAGTATACAGTTCAGTAGTACACAGTACATTCATACTGTTGTACAATCATCACTACTAACTGTCTCCAGAATTTTTTATTCTTTTTTAAACTGGAATTAAATCTGTCTAATCCCAAATCTTGTTTGTTTCTTATCCATTTAATCTGTCATCTTCTTCAATAATATACATTTTCATAAACCAAATCTCTATGTTCAGTCCTCTTTATCTCCTTATTCATTCCCTTTCATTCCGGAAGTTTTTCTCAGATTTATCCTATATACCATTAATTCAATTTTCTGTAAAAGCTAGTCTATTTACAGGTTCCTATACAGATTCTTTCAGTACTGACGTTTGCGAGAAAGGAGGATTAAGGGTTTTGCAGGGGACAGAGTTGTATGTTTTTAACTTGAATTTAGTAATAAGGACAATTTTCTCTTAAAATTAAAATTAAAAAGGTTCATGGAGAATTTTTATCTCAGAGAAAAACATTTCTTCTAAGTCTTTTAGCTTTTGAAATTTTCTCATAACTTTATAAGTTTTAAAAAATCATTTTACATAGCTGGTTTGTTTTTAAAGGGATTGAGAGATATTTGTTTTAAAAAAATAAGATTCTGGCAGGGCGCAGTGGCTCACGCCTGTAATCCCAGCACTTTGGGAGGCCGAGGCAGGCGGACCACGAGGTCAGGAGATCGAGACCATCCTGGCTAACACGGTGAAACCCCGTCTCTACTGAAAATACAAAAAATTAGCTGGGCGTGGTGGCGGGCACCTGTACTCCCAGCTGCTTGGGAGGCTGAGGCAGGAGAGTGGCATGAACCCGAAAGGCAGAGCTTTCAGTGAGCCGAGTGCCACTGCACTCCAGCCTGGGCGACAGAGCCAGACTCCATCTCAAAAAAAAAAAAAAAGATTCTGCTACATGTATTTTTCTGTGATGTGATATTGGCCGGGCACAATGGCTCACGCCTGTAATCTTAACACTTAGGAGGCTGAGGCAGGCAGATCACTTGAGCCCAGGAGTTCAAGACCAGCCTAGGCAACATGGAGAAACCCTGTCTCTATTATGATATTAAATATATATATACATATACATTCTAAGTCCCTTCAGGTTCATATAGACCTAACTAATTCTTTTATTACAGCTAATAATTATCTGTAGAATGCATCCACCATTAATTTATTTAACCAATTTCTATTAGTAGCTTCAGGTTTTGTTGTTATTCATAAATATTTTGGATACAGTACCATAAACAAGATCGCTAAATCAAAGACTATGTGTATTTTCAATTTTAACATTATTTTCCAAAGAGCCTGTAGCAATTTCTAGTGCTTCCATCTATATGATTGTTCTTTTCCGACATTTTCACAAGCTCCAAGTGTTTTTTTCCAATTTTCTGCAAATCTGATGGGCATCTCATTGTTACTTTAATTTGCATTACTCATCATTAAGGTAATAGCTTACTGACTACTTGAATTTGTTCTTCTGTAAGGTGCCTATTAATATTTTCTAATCACTTCATAGAAGCTCTTTATATATTATGGATATTGACACTTTACCAAATTTGTTATAAGAATTTTCCTTATTCTATTATTTATCTTTTGTATTTGGTTATATTTTTGGAATATAATTTTTTAAAATTTAAATATCGATTCTTTCTTTGATAAATTCTGAACTCTGTCTTGTTTGAAAAGAATTCAGAAAAAGATTTACTTCAACTTGACCTATTTTGTCCTAAAATTATAATTTTTTTTTTTACTTTTAAACTTCTAATTCCTCCAAATTGGTGTATATAGTATGTTTTACATCCACATGACTAACCAATTCTACCAGCACCATTTAATAAATAATCTTTTATTCACTGAATTGAAATATGTATATATCCTGGGCTCTAAGATTAACTCTTCTAGTTGTCTATTCTTTCACTAGTACTATATACTCTTTTTAGTTTACAATGCCTAACACAAGTTTCTGAAACTGGTAGGGCAGGATCCTTACCATATTTTTCATATTCCTAGTCATCAGTTCTTCCGTAACAACTTTAAATGTATGTAACCCAGTTTCACAAAATTTTTCAAATTTTGGTATCTGCAAATTCTTTTAATAGGAATCAATAAAATCTCATACTGAGGTCATATACTGTAGAGAGCAGTGGTTAAATATATGAACTTTTACTTTTTAGTTAAGTCAACTTGGACAAATGTCTTAACCTTTTATACAAAATAACAATAGTACTTACACACTAGTCTTATGAAGATGAAATAATACCTATCAGCCATCTAACATAGTGTCACGCACTTGTAGGAATTGCTCAATAAATACTAGTTACACAATCAAGTCGTACTGACAATGGAAAAAGACCCACCTGTAACTGGGAAGGGGGAAAACTCCTTGAGGGTGGAGACTTGGTTTTCCAGTAAGGAATTCAGAGTACAAAGTGATGTGTGACTTTCTAAAACTACTTAAAGGTTTTAAATCCCAAGTGCATTTAAAAAAAAAAATTCAGCAAAGTTTATTTTAAAAATGTAAAGCTGAACATGTAAAACCACAGGGGGAAAGTTCTGGCCCTTTCCCAAATTTCAGTCATAATTTTCATGTATTTGGTCTCTCTTATTTTGCCTTACTTTGTAAACATGGTCACAAAACTAAACAATTCAAAAGTTACCCTTTATGCTCAGCACTTCAAACACCTATAATGGTAGAAAAAATTAGAAAACGAAGGGAAAACCTTCATTTAAATTAAGATGAAGACCAGGAAAACACTATTCCTCCTAAGAGTAAGAATGTACCGCCCTGGCATTTACAGTAGGCTATATACTAGATACGTTCTCTCCTACGTGGCCGCAGCCAACAGTGGGAGAACAGGTAGAGGGAGGGAAATGAGCTGCACTCAGTAGAAATGGTTAATGCACCATGAAAGAAAAAGATTCTCTAAGTTCCTACAGGATTCTTACCTATAGAACAAGACGGAGTAATGGAATTGACTCTTTCAATGCACTAATGATAACCTCCAAAGCCAACTCTGTCTTTAGAGTTGACAATCTAGTAATGATGCTTAGTATGAAACACAGTACTTTCCTTGCTGCTATCCTAAGTTTTGACTACCATCATTTAGCAAGACTCTTAGGAAAAATGCCTTGCTCAATCTCCTCACTTACTACAATAAGTATAGCAATTCAAAGAATCTCCAATGAAGCAAATCAGTGTCGACTTCCCATCCTCATTAAGAAATCATGCTGTGTCCATTCATGCTTCAGAAATCAGTGGCATGGTAACAATACTAGTGACAACTGGAAAATCTCTCTTCTTTTCTGTGTTACTGGACATAGCAATAGCTTTTTCACAACAAAATAAAGAAAAAGAAAAGGCCTAGACATTGTGATTAGTCAAATAAGATCAACTGAAAAAAAAAAAGATGGCGGAGGGAGGTCTAATAAAACATAATTAACAGGAAAACTAAATCTGAAATTTTTGCTCAACTGTCTTTCCATCATTTATTAAAAGCTTCAGTTATTAATTACTTATTTATCCAGCACTGACCATAGCCAACACTGCCCATCAAGTTAACTGGTAATAAAATCTGTTTCTCAGAGGTATCATTTCCAAGCAGATACCAACCCACTGGGCCAATTTATTTACCGTGTAGTTGTGCTGACTGCATTGTAAAAAACAATGGCCTTTCCATGTCTGATTTTAGAAAAAATTCCTATAATGACAGCAGAAAGCTATAAGAATATATGGGCTAATTCCTATGCTAAGAATCTTCTATGGCAGCAATTTTTTAGAGTAAGCCACCTGTATCCCTGTTGAATACCAGATCCTTTCCTAAGAAAAATGCACATGTACACATCATACAAAATGTAGCAAACAATTTCAGGAGGTTAAACAAAATTCCTTGAACCTTATCCAGGGAATCAGATCAACAATCTGTCACAAGGTTTCCAAAATCACTAGTAGGGCCTTGTTCTGAGCAAACCTGAGAATAGAGTTATACTGGAAAGGTTTATGAGTACCTAAGAGAAAGAGTAGCTAGTAGGAAAATGCAAGGTAAGGACAATAAAAGCAAAAGGGAGAAGAGATTCACAGCTACACTGAAGCCTACAACAGCACAGTGTTTGTTCATTCATTTGACAAATATTTTACTATTATATACTAGGCAAGGTACTAAGAGATGTGATAGTGATTAAACTCTGATGCAGCTAACATGGTTCTTGCTCTCACACAGCTTTTAAGTATCAGGAAAAGATAATCAACCATCCTGATGAATAATCAACTGAGACACATTACTGGAATAAGGAAAATACATTTTATGAGAGCCTACAACAAAAGAACCTAGCTTACACTGAAGGCTCACAAAGCTTCCCTAAAGTAAAGTTAAGGTGAAATCTACCAAGTAAATAGGAGTTATCTATGCAGAAATGGGAGTGAGAGAAACTTAATACAAGCCTCACAGACTGAGAGAGCCACATATTCAAACCACATATAGTGCAGGCAGTATGGAGACTAGACAGTTTTACTATGAAATTAGGAAGATGTGGCTTATTTTATTAAAAGGTTTCTTCTTAGCCTGTTACTTATCTTCTGTAAAAATAGCAGTATATGCATCATAGGGCAGTTGAGAGAATTAAATCACAGAATATATCTAAAGCTCTATGTAAAATGCCATGGCACATGGTTAAGTGTTCATTAAATATGACGACGACAAGTGTACAGTAATTAAGAGAACCTGCATTTAGTATGTATTAAATTGCCTGGGTGTACATTCAACGTCACCACAAATGTTAGTGGTCCTTAAAGCCACCAGTAACAAATTTCTAAGGCAATACATAAGCAACTTAACTATTTTAATAATGTTTGCTCCTCATTTTTACTTGCATAAATGGGCTAAAAAGAGCTGTATTTAGATACAGAACAAAGAGTCTCCCGTTGGTATCCACTGGGGACTGGTTCCAGGACCCTCCTCAGATACCAAAATTTGCGCATGCGGCCCTGTGGAACCCGCATATATGAAGTCAGCCCTCTATATCCTCAGGTTTCATATCCCACAAATACTGAATCTTGATATGCGTTTGTTTGTGGATGCAGAATCTGCGGGTACAGAGGGCCAACTACTGAAAAATATTCCCAGGAGTAGACTCATGCAGTTCAAACTTGTGTTGTTCACGGGTCAACTGCATATGTTATCTCTACATAAGGACTACAATGCACTTTACGATTGAGATTCTTTTTTAAAAAACTAACAATTTGACTGAAAAATTGTGGTTAATGTTTAAGTGAAATAAGTTGAAGCACAATTCAAAAAGAATTTCACTTTACCTCTAGGCAAAGTATTATATGGATCACCAGTAATAGATAATCTATTATTTATTTGTAAGTCTGTAAATAGGCATGGAAATATACCCTTTTCAGATTTATGCTCTCCATTACCTTTGTGTACTAAGCACATTTTCTCTAAACTTAAATATCTCTAATACATTTCCTGGCCTGAGATTACTCAATAGGTAAGAACTGAGGCATCAAGACATTTAACTGCTGTACTACAAAAATGAAATGTTACCTGGAAAACTAGTCTTCATTATATCAATCCCAACTTGCAGCTCAGGCTCAGCAGCAAGCACCGCATAGTCCCCTTGATGAGAGATGTTAAAGTTGAAATTCGGGTAAGGATTCGATGAGTCCTTTGCAAGAACTGGCTTTCCTTTTGCAGTTCTTTGCAAACGAATATGATTCCAAGGGATATTCAATTTCTCTGCAACCAATTTCCTTATCATCAGACGACCAGCCTGTTAAGTACATAAAACATTTGGTATGTACTGATGATGTCTGCCAAAGATACAACCACACTACGTGTAAAAGTATTTTTTTTTTGCTTTCTAAAATTTTCATTTTTAAAACTTTTCAAAATACTTAAGGATTAAACACATGTTAATTTAAACTTAACCAATGCTTAAGTAGATAACAAGTTAAAGCCCGCCCTAACAATTCCCTCTCCTTTGCTAGCGACCAAAGTTAACAGCCGGCATCCTGTCAGTCTCTTCTGGATTTAAATATATGTGCATTTACATGTTTTTGCTAACTCTACATATAAACACAAACATGAGATTATACTTACGTAGTATTCTGCCACATATAAGCTTTTAAATTTATAAGTATTGGGAATTATTTTATGTCTGTACACATCTGTCTGGTCCATGCAGTTTTAACTGTAGCATATTTCATAATATTATTTCCCCTTTATTGGACATTTTAGGCTGGCTCTAGACTTGCTGTCATAAACAACTCTGCAGTGACAGCCGTCCTGTATCTACATCTGCGCATATGTATTTCTAGATCCCATATATTGATCACCCAGCTTCAACGATTAGCAAGGCATGACCTATCTTGTTCTGCTCTCTCCCACCTCCAAATATTATTTTTTAAATAATTACTAAAAACACACACACACAAAAAGCAAGAATATAAGATGACAAAGTATGTATTTTTAAAAATATCTTTCAGGTTTTTTTCTTCTTCAATTCTAACACTGACTTTTAAAAACTGCAGGCTTTTAAAAGTAGTTCATTTCACAATTCCTTACAAATTATAAGTGTAAAAAATTTTCACCAATGTGCCTTATAATTATCAACTAGTCAACATTTCAAACAGAAAGGTGTTTCAATATGGGACATTTTTAAGAAAGGACTGTCTTTTAAATGATGGTAATTCACGGTTGTTTCAAATTGCACCATATTGTAGAGATTATTTGTTTGGAAATCCCGTTTTCCATTTGTTGCTTCAAAATAATAGCTAAAATAAATCTACGTAAAATACTGTTTCCCATGGCATCTAGTGAGGAAGGTATCCTCTCCGGCTTCAGGTTCATTGGCTTCAATCCCGTGAAGCGCAGGGCTACGAACTATATCATACTGTCAATAATTTCTAGGGCCTACCACGTGCAGGGAGTCCTCGGAGAATGGTGGGATATTTAACAGGCAGAATAAGCATGGGTTATGAACCCACGCAAAGAAAAAAAATAACATTTAAAGATAAAGACATGAAAACATTCATTACAGAAAAACACAATTTTGTCGGCCTTCCTTACACTTATTTCACAGTTTAGGAGGGTCTCCATTTGAAATAACAGGGGAAAAGAAAGAATTTTTACAGCCATCGCGGCCTCCGAGGCGGTTACAAAGGCCGTGGAAACCAGGCCGTGCGTCGCCCGCAACTCCGCAGCGCCGACTGCTGTCGCCCGGACCGGCCACGGGCTCCACAGCGAGAAGGTCGCCGCCAGCGCGGGAGTGTGGGGTCTCCACAGCCCGGCCCGCCTCCCCCAACATCTGCTTCCTAGGCTGTAAATACCAAAAAAGACCTGTAGTACCATGGCTGCCTTAGCGTCCCGGGCAAAGACGAACTGGCCAATGCGCTCCTTCTCCTCGGGCTGAATCGATCGCACTGCCAGCAGCCATTCGGCTCGGCTAGGCAGCCAAGTGCCGCAGGAAAAGGCCCAGCGCACGCCCTCCATGGATGGCACCAAGCAGAACCGTTTGGCAGGGAAAACCATACACTGCAAGCGGACCTCGCTGTTACCTCGGGCCTGATGGCGGGGTCGCAAACGTGGCCCCACCCCCTTCTTCCCGGCGTCCGTGCGCAGGGGGCGGGACGTCGCTACGCAGATGGGCACGTGGCCCACCGACAGCCCTCCCAGCCCGCCCCCAACTCAGCCACCTCCTCTCGGAGAAAGCAGCTGGGGGCGGAGACGGAGATCAGCTCTGCGCTTTGCGGCATTGTATGGCGTCACGTAGGCGTGGCTTCGGAGGAGAGCGAAGGGCGGGACCAAGGCCAAGAGCCCGGCAGTTACGCCACTCACACTTGCGGAAGAGTTGACGGGACAGCGGTGCAGGCCAATCGCAACCAGTCCTCTGGAGGCAGGGAGACTGGGGTGGAGATTTCGGAGACTGCAGTTGCAGGTGGGTGAGCTCCGGGGTCTGAGGGAGGAGTGGGATGGTAGCCTTTATTCTCGGGGTCTGGGTTGGCCCCTGTGGCCCACAGAGAAGAGAATGTCCTTGGCTTCAGCTGCTTCGTGTACGGGGCACGAGAGATTTCCACATCTAGGAGGGGGTCTGCAGTGGTGCCCCCTGGAGTTGTGCAACGCGGCAGCCCTGAGTTGCTTCTTTCCCTACCCCCATCCCCATCGGCCTAACACCCACCCTCACACAGTATGTTCCCGACCCTTAGCAGCAGCCAACCTGAAACCCTCCCTCCGAAGGCCGAGCCGAGGCACTACCCCCAGTGCGGGACTCCGACCCCGCCTGAATCAGAGGCTGCCAGCGAGCAGCTGGGCTAATGCTGGCTTTTTATTTGGGGCGATGAAGCGACCCAGGTGCTGTTTTGCTATTGCCAAGCCTGGGCTACAGCCCTAGCGAGAAAACAGGATTCCATTGTTGAGGCATCAGTGTTTCCATCATGACAAGAGGTCCTTGCTCTAGCCGCAGAAACAAGTAAATAACTTTACTCAGTTATTTTCTCAGACTTTGCGAAGGGTCATATTGATGTATGTCTGTTTCCTTAGTTGTTCCGTGTAGGCTGTTGTTGACTCTCGTATGAAAGCCCACGCGATCCAAGTGCCCTGCAGGTTTTGGTCCAGGGAAAAGTTGGTCTCTGCAGATGACTGTAAATGACTACCTGGAGGTCGATTAAAGTGCAGTACTGCGGGATTCAGCCGATTTCCTTCTTCCTCTGACTGCCCGGAAATATCTGCCAAAGGCCAGCGGTACTAATTAACACAATTACCTGCCTATGATTTCTGTCCTATTTAAGATGGGTTCTATTATGTTTTTATCTATACTTGTCTTCATTAACTTTTCGTGATATCATAAGCCCCCCAAATCCCTCGAAAGTAGATGGGATTCTGAGCACACACACAAATTCAGATCCCCAAAGGACAGTAAAATGAATTATTGGCTTAATATATCATCTTAGCTAACCAAAAGCCTGTGTCAGCTGCCATACTGAAAATCTGGTTACCAGCTGCAGGGAGCTTACAGTCTGGTAAAGCAAATAAATCATATGCACAAAAAGTAAAATAAGAGACAGTGTAAAGATATGTAAATAATACTAATACCCATATCAGCAATGATCATAACTCACTTCTCCATTTTTAACTAAGAATCATATAACTTTTCCTTCCTGTCATTTTAAACTGATTTTTGTAAGTTTGGTACATTAAGTTTCTGTTTCCAAACACTTCTGTGTACGTTATTGCGCATGTTCTGTGTACTAGTTATTACTGATGGAGACAATGAGCTCAGAAAGAGAATTTGTTTAAATTTAGGAATTCATATCCCATTATTTTACCATCGAACAAGAGCTCTGTGTATTACATCTATGGACCCTAATACACAGACAGTAATTTAGGGATTATTTGTACTTGGTCTAGAATGTAGAATATTCTCCCCTTCTCCCATTATCACATTCCTTGTTTTCTCTGTATCATTCAGGCCCAAATGTCATACCAAACAAAATGTCTTCGTTCACCCAGTGTAAAATAGCTCACTCTTCCCACTTCCAAACCTCAGCCCCAAACCTATTACCCTCGTGAACATATTTTGTAGGTTTGTTGAATCCCCTTCCCTGTGTGCTTTTAAAAATTCTCCAGAACTTAGCTTAAACCTTCTCTTAGGGCCTACTTCAGAGTACCTTTTTCCAAAACAGTATTGTTTATATAATTCATTTGGCAGTTATTCTAGTATTGCCTTATGACATCTCTCCTATTGTCCTGAATTATTTGCATGTGTGTTATCTTGCAAAATAGAATGTACAGAACTTGAGAGGGAATGTCATGTATACCTTTTACAAATAGTGTACATGAGTAAATATTATTAATGACTCCACAATAGATTTATTACTGCTTTTTATATTCTATCTGCCTTTACTTCCCTCACTTTTATTAAGGAAATGTAAATATGCAGTTTATAACTTGCTTAACTGTATTAAACGAACCCAACAATTTTATTAAAATATTTTTTATTGCATTGGTCAGGGGAAGAAGAGGACTAAAGTAATAGGGGCTCACTCAGTCTAGAATGATCATCTTGCTTGGTGCCGATCTGTGGCTTCTTAGCAGGATTCTGAGGGATTCATATTCTATTTCCAGCTCTACCACCAATTGTCTGTGTGACTTTGGTCACACAGGATCCTATGTGTGACATAACCTCTTCCAGGTATTAATATCAATAGAAAAGCATTATATGAGTCATCTCTAAGTCTAGGTGTTTTTTAGATGTATTCACTAACTTTTTATTGGGTCACAAACTTTATTCTACCTGAAACACTTTTTTTTTTCCCCCAAGACTTATTTGAATAGCTCCATAATTCTACCAGTTGCTCAAGGAAGAAACCATGATGCTGCTTTTCTTTGATTCCCTATATCCAATCCATCTCCAAGTGTTTTTGGTTTTACTTCTAAAATACAGCTAAATCCATTTGTTTCTCTTTATTCCCACTGTTAACAATCAAGTATAACCCACCATCATTTTTCATCTGAAATACTAATCAGTTTTCCAGCCTGCCTGAGAAAGGGGAGCACTCTTTTCCAATGTCTTCCATGCCATAAGCACAACCTGCTTTCAGAGCTAAATCTAGAAATCCATGCCCTTAATTCTCATGTTATATTGCCCTCTAATTAGACTGAGAAGGAGAGGCCAGTAAGGTAGGAAACCTGAAGAATGTTGTGGCATAGAAACTAAAAAGATGAGTGTTTCAAGGACTAGTTAACAGTATGAATATTCCTAAGAGGTGAAAGAAGATGAGGAAAGAGAAGTGAGAATTTAGCTTCAAGATGGTAGTGTGGTGACATTGACATGGGCAGTTTTAATGGAGTAAAAGGAATTTTATTGTAGTGAGTTGAGATGATAACTGGAGGTGACGCTACCACAGAGTGTCCTTTAAAGTTTTTCTGGATTTAGGAAGTAGAAAAATGGAATGGTAGCTGGAGGAATAAAAGGTCAAAGGATAGATTTTTGTTTGATGTTTGTTTAAAGAGGGAAGATACTAGAATTTGCATGCTAATGGAAAATGTCCAGTAGGGTGGGAGAAACTCTTAATGTATAAAAAGGAAGGGGGTGTGTGTGTGTGCGCGGGGGGGCAGGTGTTCACCATTCTAAAGTAGACTCTATCGTAGAGGACCTTGTCTGTGTTGTTTTTAGCTGTATTTCTAGTATCTAGAATAGTGCCTGCCACAATATTTGTTACTCCATAAGCTATCCAATATTTGTTGAATAAATGAATGACTTAGACCCTACTTCTCTTCCTTTCAATTCATTCTTGACATATTAGCTAGAAAAATATTTTTTTAAAAAATGATGTCATGTCACTGTCCAATTTAAAGTGATCAGTCATTCCTATTTCACTTAGAATAAAGCCCAGCTCCTGTGACCCATTGGATCCTGACTGAGGTAGCAACTGCCTTCTGCAGCCCTATCTCCTGACCCTCTTGCTTTCATTAGCTACTCCAGCCACACTGGCCACCTAATTATTTCCTAAAACTGAAGGACTCCTTTCCCTCTGTAGGGCTTTATATATGATTTCCACCACTAATCCCTTACCTTCCTATCATTCAGTTCTCAAATGACACTTCAGAAAGGCTTTCCCTAGTATTGTAGTGGTTGAAGGCAAGGGCTCTCAAGCCAAACTGAGTTCACATACCAACTCCCTGCTTGCTTGCTATATGATCTTAGCCAAATTACTTAAATTATCAAAGCCCATTTTCTCTGTTTGTAAAGTGAAGATAAGTATCTATTTTATCCAGTTTTTTCAAAGATTAAAAGAGTATGTGTAAAACATATAGCATCGGGCCAGGCATGGTGGCTCATGCCTGTAGTCAACAGCATTTTGGGAGGCTGAAGCATGAGGATCACTTAAAGCCAGGAGTTTGAAACCAACCTGGGTAACATAGTGAGATCCCATCTCTAAAAAAAAACCAAAAACCAAAAAACAAACAAACAAACAAATTAAAAAAACTGGGTGTGCTAATGCACACCTGTAATCCCAGCTACTCAGGAGGATGAAGTGGGAGGACTGCTTGAGCCCAGGAGGCTGAAGCTTCAGTGAGCTGTGATCCTGCCACTGCCCTCCATCCTAGGTAACACAGCAAGGCCAAACAAACAAACACAAAACGTAGTACAAAGCATGGCACATAATAAGCACTATATAAATGTTCCCTGTTACCCCTTTTGTTATTGTCTGAAATTGAATGCCCCCATTGTTTATTTCCACTTCCTACTTGTGGCTTCACGATACTTATAAAAATTTATAATTATTTGCGTACCTTATTTATTATGTCGTCTTCACCAGATACTGGACAGCAAAAAAGCAGGGACCATGTCTGTCTTTTATTCTCTCTTTAACTCTAGTGCCTAATTCGGTGCTTGTCATATAGTTAGCATCTATAATAAATATTTACTAGACTAGGCCAGAAATCATGCTGTATATTGAAACATCAGTGACCAAACTAAGATCACTGCAGGACCCAGTCAAAGCTCAGATCAGGCAGAGCACAGCTTTAGTTTAATGTTCTACTTTTATTAAGTGGCACATGATTTTTGTCATTACTTTTTGTCAAAGGCTTCATTCTTAGGCTTGACTCTTGTACCTTTATTCAATTATTTAAATCAAATTTTAATGAAAGCCTTTTAAAAAAAGGATAACAGAATCATTTTAAAAATTGAGTCAGCGTTTTGGGCAGGAAGGTGTTTCATTGAAGCTGGGGTGCAATCTTATAAAGTACACTATTATTTTATATACTACTAAGAAAAATGCCAACTATGACACAACTCTTTATCACTAAGAATTTTTTCTACTTATGCAAAGAGCCCTCTTTTTAAAAAATCGTATAATACCCTTGCACCTACATACAAAGAACAATATAAGCAAAATTAATTGGCTGAGGCACTCCTAAAACTTCTTAACATTCAAAGTGTCTTTTCATTGATTTTCAACTCAGAGTCTCTGTGTCCATATTTTATTTTTACTAATGCTCTGTTTAGAGCATTAGTGATATATCATTTCTTAAACCAATGTCCATTATTATCTCCAAGGTTTTCTCCAACATACTGATATCCATTCTTCAAATTTAATACACATGTAATGACAAATATGTCATGACTACTACCCAACCAGAGTGATTATAAGATGCCTGTCAGTTTCAGATAAGTGTGAAAAACTTTGTGTCTTAAAAGCAACGAAATAACGTAATTGATTTTGAAGAATATTTGAAGAAAAATAATTGCCTTATAAATCTTTTGCCAAGAATTGAGAATTGTTTAACAGTTAATAATGTTATTGAGTTTAATTATTATTTACATATAATTTGACAGTATTAACTTAATATTCATTGTATCATTTAAGTCTCACAACAGTCCAGTGTCATAGATGTGTCCACTTTGCAGATGAGGAAGTCAAAGCCTCAGAGAGCCTAAGTAGGAATCACTACTAAGTAGGAATCACTAGTAAGTGATGAACCATTTAGGACTATTTCTCTAGTTCCAAATGCCATATTCTTTGTTATTTGCAAAATACACTTATACAAGTAGGATTTACTCAAATGAAATTTAAGAAATGGAAATATTCAGCTCCTTGGATTTATTATTCTGTGTAGAATGTATATGGCAGACTTTTTTTTTCTTCTTCTTCTTTTTGAGATGGAGTCTCGCTCTGTCACCCAGGCTGGAGGGCAGTGGCGCGATCTTGGCTCACTGCAAGCTCCACCTCCCAGGTTCATGCCATTCTCCTGTCTCAGCCTCCCAGGTAGCTGGGACTACAGGCGCCCACCACCACGCCCGGCTAATTTTTTGTATTTTTACTAGAGACGGGGTTTCACCATGTTAGCCAGGACGGTCTCGATCTCCTGACCTTGTGATCCACCCGCCTCGGCCTCCCAAAGTGCTGGGATTACAGGCTTAAGCCACCACACCCGGCCGGCAGACTTTTTAAAACGGTGTTACGAAAGTGAATAGGTTTGTGTGATTCTTATACATTATTTTAGGATACTTGAAATTTTCTAGTAAAACTTGTTTTTGTTACTATTTATAGGAATAAAAATAACTTTGTGTTTACATCATGTGGTCCACTTATTCATGAACCATGAGGCTCAATAGACTTAATCCAACATAGGATCTAAATTACATACGTGATTTTCATGACAATAAAGTTAATTAAAAAGTGTTTGTGGTTAGAGTCTTAAAAATTGATATTCTCAGGACCTATGCCACTATGCAGAAATATAGTTTTTATTCTTTTGGAAGTATCTCATTTAGTTACCTTTTTCCTATTTTATTTACTACTTATTTTAAAATACAGAGGAATGATTTCATACCAATTAAAAAATTATGTTTTATTTGCATTTTCTATGTTTGAGCAAGAAGAAAGCTGGAACATCAAAATAGTTTCTGAATTGATCTTTTGCTATCTTTTAATATCTTAAAATAATTACACAACAAGTTGTAAAGATAAAATTTCCATGTACCCTTCAACCAGTTTCCCCAAATGGGTACATATATAATAATAGTAAAAGATCAAAACCAGGAATTTGACCTTGGTACAATGTTTGTGTGTAGTTTCTTGTAATTTTCTCACATGTGCAGATTGCTGTAACCTATCTAAATTGTGTGTATCAAACTTTGTCCCTTTTTAATGGTGAGTAGTATTCCATGGTATGGATGTACCATGATTTGTTTACTCTTTCACCTATTGTGCAACATTTTGGTTGCCCTCAGCTTTTGGCTATACAAATGAAGCATTATGAAACATGTAGAGGCTATTGTGTACACATAAGCTTTTCTTTCTAATGGTCAGCAGCATGATTGTTGGGTAATATGGTATGTGTATGTTTAGTTTTTTTAAGAAACTGCCAGACTATTTCTGCCAGCAGTGTATGGGTGATTCAGTGTCTCTGCAAGCCCTCAAATATTTGGTGTTGTCATTATATTTTATTTTAGCTATTTTGATAGATGGGTAGGGATATTTCATTGCAGTCTTAATTTCCATTTTCATAATGACTAATGATGTTGAACATCTTTTCATGTGCTTATTTGCCATCTGTATATTCTCTTTGGTGAAATATCTCTTTGTGCCTTTTGCGCATTTTTTAAATTGAATTATTTGGTGTTTTTACTGGTAAGTTTTCAGATTTCTTTATATATTATTTCTTTATCAGATTCAGTTTGCAATTTTTTTTTCCTGGCTCATAGCTTGTCTTTTCATCCTCTTAAATAAAGGGACTTTCACAGAGGAAAAATATAATTTTGATATAAAGTCCAATCTAGTAATTTTTTTCATTTATGTGTTGTGCTTTTGATGTCTAAGAGCTCATTAAATGAGACCCTGGTTACAAAGATTTTCTTCTGTATTTGCCTCTAAAAAGTTTATATTTTACGTTTAAATCTATCAACTGTTTTAATTTTTACATAAAGTAAAGTTGTCTGTGGATATCCATTTTCTTCAGCATTTTTTGTTAAAAAAGATTCTTTTTCTTCCATTGAATTGCATTCGCACCTTTGTCAAAAGTCACTTGGCTATACTGTGTGGGGCTATTTCTCAATTGTGTATTGCATTCCACTGATCTATGTGTCTCTCCTTTCACTAATATTACACAGTGTTGATTATCATAACTATAGTAAGTCTTGAAATCAGGTAGACTGATACTTCCCTCATTCTTATTCTTTTTAGTTGTGTTAGATATTCTATTTTCTTTATCATTCCATGTAAATTTTACAGTAATCTCATCTGTATATACAAAAAATTGTGCCAGGATTTTGATAAAAAATGTGTTAAACCTTTATATAAGTTTAGGGGGAATTAAGGGGACATCTTTATTAAGTTGACTTTTCCAATTTGCAGACATGGCATGTCTTTCCATTTTAGTCTTCTTTGATTTTTTTAGCATTTTATATTTTTCAGCATACAAGTCCTGTGCATGTTTTGTTAGATTTATACGTAAGTATTTCTTTCACTTATTTTTTTTGAACTGTTATACTTTTAATTTTTGTTTTTGTTTTAATTTTTGTTTCTATGTGTTTTTTGCTGGTATATAGAAATATGATTCATTTTTTTGTGATGCTCTTGTGTCCTGTGGCATTGCTGAACTTGCTGATTAGTTCTATGAGGTTTTTTTCTTGTAGATTCCTTTGGATTTTCTATATAGGCTATCTCGGAATTTGCAAATAGATGCAGTTTTGTTTCTTCCTTTCCAATGTATATGCCTTTTATTGAATTTTCTTGTTTTAGTGTGCTTGCTAGAGCTTACATTCCCTTGGAAACTGAATAATACATTTCTAAATAAGTGTGAACTTTGATGAATAGCAGTGGTAAGGGTGGACATCCTTGCTGTTTTCCTCATATTAGGGGGAAGGCATTCCATAATTTAGCATAGTGTTATCTATAGGTTTTTTGTAGATTTTCTCTACTAAGTTGAGAAGGGGGAACTTTTCCCCTCTCTTTCTCTTTTGCTAAGAGTTTTTCCCATAACTGGGTGTTGTATTTTTTCAAACAGTTTTTATGCATCAATTGATATGGTCTTGTGGTTTTTCTTCTTTAGCTGCCTAATAGGATAAATTACACTAATTGGTATTCAAATACTTTTCAGCCTTACATCCTTGAATAAACTTACTTAGCCATAATGTATAATGCCTTTTATATATTGCTGAATTTTTTTGCTAATATTTTAAAATGATTTTTGCATCTATATTTGTGAAGTATATTGGTCCATAGTATGGGGTTTTGGTTTTTGTTTGTTTGTTTTGGGTACTGTCTTTGGAGTACCACAATAATACTCACTTCATAAAATTAGTTGGGAATCTTCCCTCTGCTTCTGTTTTCTTGAAGAAGTTGTGTAGAACTGGTATTCTTCTTTAAACTTTTGGTAAATTTAATTTCCTTAATGGTTACAGGGCTGTTCAAATTATATGTTTCATATTGGGTGAGTTGTAGTAAAGTAAGCACTTAACGCTAAAAATTTTCCTCTCAGCACTATTTTAGCGGCATCATACACATTTTGATATATTGTATTTTAGTTTTTATTCAGTTCAATGTATCTTTAAATTATACTTGAAACTTTCTCTTTGATGCATGGATTATTTAGAAGTGTGTTATTATGTTTCCAAGTGCGTGGAGATGTTTATGTTATCTTTTTGTTACTGATTTCTGGTTTGATTTCATTGTGGTGAAAGAATATAATCTGTGTGATTCCAATTCTTTTAAATAATTTGAAGTTTGTTTTATGGGACAGGATATGGTCAATCTAGATATATGTTCCATGAGCACTGGGAAAGAATATGTATTCTGCTGTTGTTAGGTGGAGTTTTCTATAAATGTTGATTAGATTCTGTTGATTGATGGTGTTGTTGAGCTCTATATGCTTACTGACTTCTTGTCTAGTTCTATTACTTTTAGAGAGAAGAGTGTTGAAGTCTCCAGCTATGATAGTGGATTTGTCTTTTTTTTTTTTTTTTTTTTTCAGTTTTATCAGTTTTTACTTCACATATTTTACAGCTGTATCATTTGGTGCATATAGATTTTTGATTGCTAGTATTCTTGGTGGTGGATGGACATTACATAACATTCCTTTCCCTTGCTCAAGTCTGCTTTATCTTGTAATTGTATTGCCATGCCTGCTTTATTTTAATTAATGCTTGCATAGTATATCTTTTCCTATCCTTTTACTTTTAACCTACTTATTATATTTGAAGTCAGTTTACTTGTAGGAAGCATAAAGTTGGGTCACTTTTTAATCTGCTCTGGTAATCTGTCTTTTAATTAGTGTATGTAGACCACTTACATTTTGTGCAATTATTATTATGTCAGTATTGAAGTCTGTAATTTATTTTCTGTTTTCTGTTTATTCTGTTTTTATTTCTGTTTTTTTTTTTTTTTCTATCTCCTGTGGCTTACTTGAACTTTTTTTAGAACTTAATTTTGATTTAGCTATAATAATTTATAAATGTTATCTCTTTGAATAGCTTTTTTGTTTTAGACGGAGTTTTGCTCTTGGCGCCCAGGCTGTAGTAAAGTGGTGCGATCTCAGCTCACTGCAACCTCTGCCTCCTGGGTTCAAGTGATTCTCCTGCCTCAGCCTCCCAAGTAGCTGGGAGCCCACCACCCCAGGTGCCCACCACCACACCCAGCTGCTTCTCTTGTCCCTTCCTCCACCATTTTATAAGTGTAAACTTATTGTCAATTAAATGATTTTCTTTTCTTTTCTGTTAAATTTCTTAGAAAATAAGCCTTAACTTCCACTTATTTTATACACATTATATGCTAAATTACTTTTGTTGTTGTTGTTTTGTTTTGTTTTTGTTTTTGTTTTTGTTTTTGAGATGGAATCTCTGTCACCAGGCTGGAGTGCAGTGGTGCGATCTCGGCCCACTGCAACCTTTACCTTTATCTTCCAGGTTCAAGCGATTCTCCTGCCTTAGCCTCTCGGGTAGCTGGGACTACAGGCGTGCGCCACCATGCCCAGCTAACTTTTGCATTTTTATCAGAGATGGGGTTTCCCCGTGTTGGCCAGGATGGTCTCAATCTCTTGACCACGTGGTCCACCCACCTTGGCCTCCCAAAGTGCTGGGATTACAGGTGTGATCCACTGCGCCCAGCCAATTATGTGTTTTTTAAAAATATTCTCAACAACACAACTAGATAGATACAGTTTATCTGCATTTTACAGATGATGAAAATAATAATAAAAAATTAGAAGTTATTTGCCTCAAATGTATCACAACTAAATGCTGAACCAGCCTTAGAACTCAAGCCTGATTCTAATGCCCTCCTTTTTTTTTCATTTCACTTTGTTAAAAGAAAAGCTTTAGACAAATACAATTTAACAGAGTTTGAGCAAAGAGCAATTCATGAATCGGGTAGCATTCAAAACTGAAAGAGGTTCAGAGAGCTCTACTCCAGCAGTGTGACCAGCAAGCTTTTATAGGTTGAACATGGAAACAAAGTAGAGAAATTACCTGATTGACTACAGCTAGGCATTTGCCTTATTTGGATATTGTCTGATGGAAATTCTCTATTTGTAACCAGTAGGTTGGTTGACTGTGATTGGCTAAGGCTTGTTTTTGGTTTTTAAGTCAGTTACAATAAATGTTTCCAAGTTAAGTTTCAGTTCTCTTACATAAGAGGCCTTGTTATGGAGGTAATCTCAGGCTAATAGCCATCTTATTTAACAACATTATATCATACTCTTGGGAAGATATATGATTTTTATACAAGCTAATATGTCACATCTGTGTATTTTATAAATATTAGAAAAGGAGATAAAACATGCGTAGTTTTAAAAACAGTCTTATAAGTGACTTATGAAGATGACTTGTGAGGTAAAGAATTAGTCCTGGGACATTAGCCGAGTATAATTGTCTTTATGCCTCACTCTAATTTGAAATACTCTTTTTCCATCCTAGGTCATATGTTATCAACATTGTTAAGTCAAGACTTGAACTGTCGTGATAGTTGATTTCATTTATAAGCTTGACTGGGCCATCTGGTGACCAGACATTTGGTCAGATATTCTGAACGTGTCTGTAAGGATATTTCTGGATGAGATTAACATGTGAATCAGGAGACCAAGTAAATCACATTTTCCTGTGTGGTGGGCCTTATCCAATCAAATGAAGAATTGAATAGAATAAAAGACTGAGTAATAGGAAATTTATCCTGCCTATTTGAGTTGGGACATACATCAGTCTTTTCCTGCCATTGGACTCAAGTTGAAAAATTGACTCCTCTTGGGTCTTAAGCTTGTCAACTTTTGGACTGAAACTTAAACCATTGGCTGTTGTGGTTCTTAGGCCTTTGGACTTGTACTGAAACTGTACTGTCAGCTCTCCTGAGTATCCAGCTAACTAGTTATAGATCTTGGGACTTCTTAGCCTCTATTATCATGTGAGCTTATAATAAATCAATCTGGCACTGTCTGTCTCTCTTGCTCTCTTTCTCTGCCCTCATCTTCACCCATCGGTATTGGTTTTGTTTTCTCTAGTTCCTTTTCCTCAGAATTAACCTCCAAGCCTTTCATTATCTCTCTTCCTCCATGATACCCACTCTCATTTTTAATATGTCTCCCTATTCACAGTTACTCAGAACGCTACACACAAAATGATTTCTACAAGTCACTTAGATTTCCAGCAGTACTGCCAATTACAACCTATTAGTTTCTCCTGCACACACAGGCACATACACACCTCCACAGTCACACACACATTCACACAGGCACACTATTTTTCCACACAGTATAATGGCTATCCAGTGGAACTTTTCTGTGATGATGAGAATGTTTTATATTTGCTTTGTTTAATATAGTAGTCACTAGGCAGATGTATTAATCTGACTTATTCAGAAAAACAGAACCAAAGGGATATATATAGATACACACACACATATATATGTATATGTATTTGTACTATACATATGTATAGGTATTTTTACTATATATATGTATATGTGTTTGTTATATATATATATATATATATATATACGGAGAGAGACAGAAAAACTGTAAGGAATTAGCTCATGTGATTATGGAAGCTGAGAAGACCCAAGATTTGCAGTCAGCAAGCGGGAGACTTAGGAGAGCTAGTGGTATAATTCCTGTTTGAGTTCCAGCTTGAAGTCAGGCAGAAAGAAAGAGTTATTTCTTATTCAGCCTTTTGTTCTATTCAGACCTTCAACAGACAGGACGAGGCACAGCTACAGTGGGGAGGACAATCTGCTTTAGTCAGTCTACCAATTCAAGTGTTTAATCTCATCTGGAACACCCTCACAGACATACCCAGAAGTAATGTTTAACCAAAAATGTGGGCACTCTGTCCCAAACAAGTTGTCACTCATCACACCACATATGACTGACCACTTAAATGTGGCTAGAGCAATGATGGATCTGAATTTTTAGTTGTATTTACTTACAAGTAATTTAAATAGCTATACATGGCTCATGGTTACTGTATTGCATAGCGCAACGGTCAATTGTCTTGGTCCTGGAATGGAGCTTTAATTGATGCTGTAGGACAATTTAGACTACTTCTCCAGTATCTAGCTTCCACCTAGGCCTCTTGGAACACCTGCTCTGGGAGAACCAAGCTTCATGCAAAAAGCCCAGTCACTCTGGGACTGTCATGCTGTGAAGAAGCGCCAGCTAGCCACTTGGAGAGGGTGCGTTAAGAAAGAGAAAACCCTAATGATCAGTGAGGATGAGCTTTTTTCCATATGTTTGTTGGCCACATAACTGTCTTCTTTTGAGAGTTGTCTGTTCGTATCCTTTGCCCACTTTTTGATGGGGTTTTTTGTTTTTCTCTGGCAAATCTGTTTAAGTTCCTTGTAGATTCTGGATATTAGACCTTTTTCAGATGGGTAGATTACAAAAATTTTCTCCTATTCTGTAGGTTGCCTGTTCACTCTGATGCTAGTTTCTTTTGCTATGCAGAAGCTCTTTCGTTTAATTAGATCCCATTTGTCAATTTTAGCTTTTGTTGCAATTGCTT
This sequence comes from Theropithecus gelada, assembly GCF_003255815.1. Taxonomy (NCBI): domain Eukaryota; kingdom Metazoa; phylum Chordata; class Mammalia; order Primates; family Cercopithecidae; genus Theropithecus; species Theropithecus gelada. The sequence continues at coordinate 97,771,696 of NC_037682.1, read as the reverse complement.
TTGGTGTTTTAGTCATGAAATTTTTGCCCATGCCTATGTCCTGAATGGTATTGCCTAGGTTTTCTTCTAGGGTTTTTATGGTTTGGGGTTTTATAGTTAAGTCTCTAATCCATCTTGAGTTAATTTTTGTATAAGGTGTAAGGAAGGGGTCCAGTTTCAGTTTTTTGCATATGGCTAGCCAATTTTCCCAACACCGTTTATTAAATAGGGAATCCTTTCCCCATTGCTTGTTTTTGTCAGGTTTGTCGAAGATAAGATGGTTGTAGATGTGTGCCCACATGGTATATGATTTCACAAAAGATTGAATAAAGAAGCAGGTATGAGAATCTAGTTGTCTTCCATTAAGCCAGATGTTAAAGAGATTTGCAAAAATATAAAAGAATGTAACCCTTCTCAAGAAACTTTTTTTTTGTTTTGGAAAATAGTTATTTTAGTTATCCATTTATATATTTTTGTAGTTATATATAGTTGTATACAAAGCCATGTATATAAAATGGATATATATGAATATGTATATTAAATAGATATATTGAATATAGTTATATAAATTTTTTTCTTATTTTTAAATGAATCAATAAATATTGAAGTGTTCTCAGAAAAAAACAAGAAAAGAAGAAAGATCCCCATCTCTTCTAGCCATCCCAGCTGAATCATAAGAAATGTGAATGAGGAAACCATAGTGGACACGTAACCTAGTCAGACCTTCAGATGGCTTCAGTCACAGCTGCCATTTGCCTGTAGTTATATGAAAACTCCCAAGCAAGAAGCATCACCTCAACTCACAGGAGCATGAGAGATTATAAATTGTTGTCTTAAGCCCCTACATTTTAGGGTGATAACTGGAACAGAAATGTAGAATCAAGGTTTTCTATTTGTCCGGCTCCCCAAGTTCCCAATCCTCTTTTCCTTTCTGTTTCCCACTTCTTTGCTTTGGATAATGCAACTTTTATGTTTAGAGCTGAATTTGCAGTTCCAAGATACTCACAATTATCTGATCTTTACCTGTCTTGGATTTCTGACCTCATGTTTAAAAAATCTTTCTTAATTAAGATATATGCGGTTTTCCTTTCTACTTTTAAATAGCCCAACTTAGAAAAGTGCTTGCCTTTTTCTTCTTTACTAAAGCCATAAATAATTAATGCAATCTAACACTGATCTTTTTCAACCAATTATCTTGTAAAAGTCTAACCTCAGAAGGCATATAGTTTATGCTCCAAGATCAGCATTTTAACAGCTACTTTGCTACCAGAAGAGAATGGATTGGAAAAGAGGGGGATTGTGTTGGGCATATACTCAATAATTATGTTAGAAATAACACTTCTTATGTATAATAATAATATTAATTATGTAGTGAAATCCTATATAAGCTATTTATACAACTTGTACATTTGGCTATTTAACACAGTTACATAGGCTTGAATGTTAGCCCTTATGAAAAATATACTTTTATTCCAATGAGCTCAACATTTATGAAAATTCAAAAGGAATTTAATATTAAATGTCAGGAAAACAAATGTTTAAAACAAATTTTACTGTCTTATTATGTTTCTTAGTGGCTATTTTTATGTATTTCACATCAAGAGGGCAAATTTTGGAGTCTGAAACTTACATTAGGTCTCTACTACATCAGTGATTTTTTTTTTGTTCTAGTTCTAAGGACATATGGAATTGGCTATGGATAATTCATATGCTTTCAATCAACGAAGCACCTGTAATGGAATTCCATCTGAGAAGAAAAACAACTTTCTTGTGTCAGAAGATCATGGACAAAAAATCTTAAGTGTACTACAGAATTTTAGAGAACAAAACGTCTTTTATGATTTCAAAATAATTATGAAAGATGAAATAATCCCATGTCATCGTTGTGTGTTAGCAGCATGCAGTGACTTTTTCAGGTACTTTACCTTGTCTATGCCTCACATTTTATGATTTGGATAATTAGGTTCTATTTTATACTGGACTCAAGTTTTCCCCCACAGGAACATGCAACAGTAATTTTTAATTCTTAAAAAAAAAAAAAAAAAAACTAATTAGGCTGGGCACGGTGGCTCACGCCTGTAATCCCAGCACTCTGAGAGGCCAAGGCAGGCAGATCACCTGAAGTCAGGACTTCAAGACCGGCCTGACCAACATGGTGAAACTCTGTCTCTATTAAAAATGCAAAAATTAGCTGGGCGCAATGGCTGTGCCTGTAATCCCAGCTACACAGGAGCATGAGGCACAAGAATTGCTTGAACCCAGGAGGCTGCGGTTGGGGTGAGCTGAGATCGCACCACTGCACTCCAGCCTGGGCGACAGAGCGAGACTCCATCTCAAAGAAACAAAATAAAAAACAAAAAACCTAATTAGAACCAAGATTACCTACTGATTTTTTTTTTTTAAGACGGAGTCTCGCTCTGTCGCCCAGGCTAGAGTGCAGTGGCGCGATCTCAACTCACTGCAAGCTCCGCTTCCCAGGTTCGCGCCCTTCTCCTGCCTCAGCCTCCCGAGTAGCTGGGACTACAGGCGCCCACCACCGCGCCCGGCTAATTTTTTGTGTTTTTAGTAGAGACAGAGTTTCACTGTGTTTACCAGGATGGTCTTGATCTCCTGACCTCGTGATCCACCCGCCTCAGCTTCCGGAAGTGTTAGGATTATAGGCATGAGCCACCGCACCCAGCCATGATTTTTTAGTAGGAGAGACTTTAAGACTACCTTTTTTTAAAGTACAGGTCTTCCCAGGTCAGCATTTACCAAAGTTCTCTGGAACATTAATCCCTTGAAATACTCTGGGACAAAAAAAAAAAAAAAATTTATTATGGTGTCAGCTTTGTTTGGGGGATCCCTGTATTGTATTATTTTAGAAAAAGAAGATGACAGGTTGAACAAAAATGGAAGCAAAATTTGAAGAAAATAACTCTGAGAGAAAAGCAAATTTCAGTCCTATGTTGTATTCTTGTATTATGGGGAGAGGAGGCGCTAACCGATTTAAAATTTATCCTCTCCTTAGCAAAGATATCTTTTTATTAGGGAAAAGTACTTCTTAGCTATAAGGCATTTCTTAAAAGCACTCAGCTTGTTCTAATTCTAAGCAACCTTCTGAATATAATTTGGTTTCCCATGTAGATCACCCTAAAGAGAATGTCCTATTCCTAACACTGCACTAATCACTATGATGACAGCAGGTTTCCGATTCTGCAAGGTTAAGGGCCAGACACATTACCTTGCAATTACTGTGTTAATTGTATCAAGGTAGTACTATCCTGTGAGGCTTCTTGGTCAATAGACAAGCCCCTTTTGGTGAAACCCTGATTTTCAGCCTTCCTGGTTATATTACAATAAACTTAAATCCTAATAGCAATATTTTGCATTATGTTCATTCATGAAAGCAATTTTAATTTGAATTAAGCAGGGTTTAAATCTCCAATAAACTCGATTAAAAAAATAAAGTTTAAGATGTAGAAATACTAAGATGCATATTTTATATGCAAGTTAATTTATACTATTTTGAATCTTCATTTTAACCCTTATTTTTTTACCACCATCTTACTAGATCTCACCCTTATTGCCTTTAGGGTAAATCTTACAAGCTAGATTTCATTCAACAAACATTTACGGATATATACTTTTTTAAACATAAATTTACTGATATATACTTCCTGCTAAACACCTGTTCCTGTAGGGGCTCTTGCTTTGAAATTGGGAGCAATGGCTTAGTACTGCAGCACAGTTTACTGGGGCCATGGAGCCTACAACAGTCTTGAACTAGCTGTTTGCCTAATTTGACTATATGCCTTCATCTATTCTTTGTATTTCTTCTCTCAGGTAATCAAAGTTGTTCTTTGAACTTCACTGGGGCCCTTACTGTCTTATACTCTGTCACTCTTATTTCCACCAGTGTCTTCCCTCCTCTCTTTTCTTCCATGTAACTCTTTTCTTTCCCCTTATCCTTCAGGTCCCCTCTTCATCACTATGTAGTACAGTGGTTAAGTAGTTGGCCTCTTAATACATATGCCCTAAATCTAAATCCAAGCTCTGCCATTTACTAGACATGTTTTATTAGTCAAGTTACTTAACCCCTTCAGGCCTCAGTTTCCTCATTTGTAAAAAAAGTAGGATTATAAAAATAGGACTTAACTCATAGAATTATTGTATTGCTTAAATGAGATAATGTATAAGTAATAATTAGCACCGTACCTACTATATTCAGTTAATATTAGCTGCTATGATTATTATTTCTAAACCTAGCAAAAATATAAATAATCTGGTGTGAACACACAGCTTGATTTCCCTGTAATGTTTTCATGCTAATAAAATACTCTGTGTAGGCATTTGAATGTCTAGACCTGCACTCTTCTTGATGTTGTTTTTTATTCAATTTATACATAATTTTTGCACATAGTTCTTTGTTCAGCTTACTGCTAGTTTTTTATTTAGTTTTTAAAATTACTATCAGAACAATGTATTTTTAAAGTTTTCTACCTGGTATAAATAACAAAAGTATCAGATCCTTTATTACCTATAGTACTTTATTAAGTGAGTACACAGTTCACATTAAAATATGTACATATGTAATAGACATTTGACAGTTTACACTCTCCTATAATGCCGCTAATTCATAATATGATCAAACTCGCTTAATGGAGTACTGAAAGTGTAAAATAAAAATGTCAGAAAAGTGCACAATGCATGAAAATATCCCTCTTACAGTGTTTTTGGAAAATGAAAATTATTATTGAGACGGAAGGTCTCATTGGTGACAAGAAATTGAAAAGGAATCGCAAACATTTTATACATACTTTATGATAAGATGGTAAATTGGAGATAGATGTTAACTGGATACTTTAAGATGAATAGGATGAAGTATAGAAATATAATCTTACATGTGTCTTTTCAAAGAAAATGTGGAAGCTGATAGTAAATTATAACTACATCAAATCTGATAGAAAACATTTCTTAAAATAATGATAGCATTAAAAGCTAATACTTTGCATCAATTAACCCATTTATTCCTCTCAGCACCCAATGACATAGATACTACCAGTACCTCCATTTTCAGATGAAGAATTCGAAGCACAATAAAGTTAAGTCACCTCCCCAAGGCCACTCAGCTAATAAGTGGCAGAGGCTACATACACTGGCAGGTGGGCCCAATGGACCACATAGCCAGCTGGGCTATATGGACTCTTAATATTATCCTAAACTGCTGTAGATGTCTTAATAATCTATATAATTATTATCACAGGTTAATATTTCTATTGATATTCATTATTAAAAAACCCTGCATAATATGTAACATTTTGCAAGTTCCCTCGTATTTTTCAGTTGGATGTTGTACTTTTTAAATAGATTTCATTACCTTCTGGAGTAGACTTTGATAAGTAAATTGGTTTTCCCCTAGAATACTTTGGGCAACTATGAACACTGCTCAGAAAGACATCCTGGACAATACTGGCACAAATAAAAATCATTATTAAACCAGAACCAATAGTAAAATACGTTTTGCTCCATAATAATACATTTCCAAATAATTTATGTTTTTACCTAAACTGAGCCAAAGAAATTTCCAGTTCCTTAGATTCTGTCAACTTTACCATGTAGCAATAAAACAAAACTTATTTTGAAAAACTTTCAAGCTAGTCTAATTATTCAAATTTGGGGACCTATCTCCATCTCTCAGTGCCTATTAAATTCTTTTTTTTTTTTTTTCACCTTTTTGCTTGATGTAGTTCACTGTTGCTGTTTAGTTTTAGGAGATCACATTCCCCTTCTCCTAAAGAACTTTATAAAATATCTTTTTAGACATGTATCTTATTTGGTGAATTTCGCCCGCACAATAGAGTCATTGGAGACATCAAGTATCTCACTGTACTCTTTTCTATTTCATTAATGTGAAATCAAAGATGAATTTGAAAGAGACTTTTAAATTCTAAGCTCTAAATAATTATATTTTAAGTAATTTTACTTATCACCAGCACAGTTGTTACTAATTAATCCATAAATAAAGAAATCTGGCCATCAGCAAGATTTTGCCCCAATAGTGTTAATAATAAATAAGAATCAAATCAGTATACAAAATTTGAATCTTTTTATAGTCTTTTTTTATTAGTTGCTATAGCTCAGCTGTAATGTACATATTTTGTAATATAGGCATTTTGTAATATGTTTATTGGCAGATAAATATGGTATATAATTCTAGATATTAGGATGCAATTAAAACATGATTTTATAAATATATTTTAAGTCAAGAGTAAGGAAACCTCCTTAAGGTAATATTGAAAATAATTATGGAATAAAATATTCCTGTTGTTTTTCTGTGTTCTTTATTTTTGCAGGGCTATGTTTGAAGTAAACATGAAAGAAAGAGATGATGGAAGTGTTACCATTACTAATTTGTCCTCCAAAGCAGTAAAAGCATTTCTCGATTATGCCTATACTGGAAAAACAAAAATAACAGATGATAATGTGGAAATGTTCTTCCAGTTGTCATCATTTCTTCAAGTTTCCTTCCTATCCAAAGCTTGCAGTGACTTTTTAATAAAAAGTATTAATCTTGTCAATTGTTTACAGTTATTATCTATATCAGATAGCTATGGCTCCACCAGTTTGTTTGATCATGCATTACACTTTGTACAACATCACTTTTCTTTATTATTTAAATCCAGTGATTTCTTAGAGATGAATTTTGGAGTATTACAAAAATGTCTGGAATCAGATGAATTAAATGTTCCTGAAGAAGAAATGGTACTGAAAGTTGTCCTTAGTTGGACTAAACATAACTTAGAATCAAGGCAAAAGTATCTGCCTCATTTGATTGAAAAAGTAAGATTGCATCAGTTATCTGAGGAGACACTTCAGGACTGTCTGTTCAACGAAGAGAGTTTACTCAAAAGCACAGACTGTTTTGACATAATCATGGATGCAATTAAGTGTGTGCAAGGTTCTGGTGGACTCTTCCCTGATGCTCGACCATCCACAACTGAGAAATATATATTCATTCACAAAACTGAGGAAAATGGAGAAAATCAATATACATTTTGCTATAATATTAAAACTGATTCATGGAAAATACTGCCGCAATCACACCTGATTGATTTGCCAGGATCTAGTCTTTCGAGTTACGGAGAGAAAATATTCTTGACAGGTGGTTGCAAAGGGAAATGTTGTAGAACGGTTCGACTGCATATTGCTGAGTCATATCATGATGCCACTGATCAAACCTGGTGCTACTGTCCAGTCAAAAACGATTTCTTCTTGGTATCAACTATGAAAACACCAAGAACCATGCATACATCAGTTATGGCTCTCGATAGATTATTTGTCATAGGTGGAAAAACTAGAGGATCCCGGGACATTAAAAGTCTTTTAGATGTTGAATCTTACAATCCGCTTTCCAAAGAATGGATATCTGTTAGCCCATTACCCAGAGGCATATACTATCCAGAAGCAAGTGCATGCCAAAATGTAATTTATGTTCTTGGATCAGAGGTAGAGATTACAGATGCTTTTAACCCATCACTTGATTGCTTTTTTAAATATAATGCTACAACTGATCAGTGGTCTGAACTAGTAGCAGAGTTTGGACAATTTTTTCATGCAACATTAATTAAAGCTGTACCAGTAAACTGTACACTGTATATATGTGACCTTTCCACCTATAAGGTTTATAGTTTTTGTCCAGACACTTGTGTTTGGAAAGGCGAAGGATCTTTTGAGTGTGCAGGCTTTAATGCAGGTGCAATTGGAATTGAAGATAAAATTTATATATTAGGTGGTGATTATGCACCAGATGAAATCACAGATGAAGTGCAGGTCTACCACAGCAACAGGTCTGAGTGGGAAGAAGTTTCACCAATGCCTAGAGCCTTAACAGAATTTTACTGCCAGGTGATTCAGTTTAATAAATACAGAGACCCATGGTTTTCTAATCTATGTGCTTGAACATTCTAAAACGAGTCCAGTTCTAGTAACGTAAACTTGTTAACCAAAATGATAGGTAAAAAGGTCTATACATCTTAATGGAATAAAACGCTCCTGCTTTTAGTTATTACGTATGTACACCATATATAAATAAACAGTTTTCCAAAACTTAAAATACAAAATATATTTTACCAAAAATTATATTGAATATAATTTAACCTTGGGAAATCCAGAATACTTAGTATTTTCACATGAAACTACAAATCACAGACTCTGACACTTTAATTTTTAAAGTACTCTGTCCATAAAAGATTTGTACTATTTAGATGGGAGAAATCTCTTGAGAGAGTAAAAATGAATTACACTGCATCTTATATGAAGTAAAAAATAAATTAGAGGTGAGAATCTTGTTACTGCGGGTATGAGTTGTTGAATTCCTATCATTTGTGATGACTGGTTAACTTCTTTTAGGTACCCTTTTTCCCCTTTTTTAGTTCAGAAATAATTTTCCCAGCTTTATAAACAGTACACTAAACATAGTTTAATTTTTTTAATGACTCATTTTTTCATTAAGAGCATAATGTACCATGTTATAATGCCATTAGCAGTTACTTAAATGCTTTAAAAATTGCTGATTATATTAGTTTTCAGTGTCAGTTGGTTTCAATTTCTAGCTCGTGCTCTCTCTCTCTCTCTCTCTCTCTCTGTCTCTCGTTTTCTGGTTCAATCTTAGTAAATTAACATTCTGGATTTAATTAGTAGTTCTAAGTTACACCTGGCCTGAGTTTATGTTAGCATGTAACCCTCAATGGGAAATTTTTGGATTCTGGGATGTTAGTACTAAAATACTTTTTATGTATCACTGCTAGATTCCAGCCTAATTGAGGACATAGAAAATTGACCTCTAATTAAGTGGATCATTATTATTGCATTCTTAAGCTTTGTCTAAATTTGAGCTACATAAAACATTTCAGGATTTAAATTAGTACCATATCAATTTTCTGTGATGATGTATACCAACTATAAAGCACCTTGTTGGTTTACTACTTCAGTAAATTATTCTCAGTGAATTACTTTCTAAATTAAAAAAAAAAATGACTTGGCTATTGGTATTGATAATAGTATTCACAACCTGCATCTGTTAAGATGTTTGATCTTTAACCCAAACAGTGTAAGAGTACTGTTGTCATTGTTCTCAGGTAGGTGATTCTGCCTTCCAAGAATGTATGTTTCTTTAATCAGTTTAAAAGATAAAAGGCATTTTGGGTTTTAAGACCCTTGCTTTACATCTCAGGTAATGTGTAGATTGTATTTCTCTGGAACCAAATGTAGTTTTCTACACTCAGTTGTAAATGTTAATCTTTCTCAAATGTGCACATTCTTTAAAAGTGTGTTCCTAAGTAGAAATATACTTAAATGAAGATTCTCTTATTTTATCATATAAATTTATGCAACCATAAGTTCCAAATGTATTTTTCAAAATGGAATGGAATATTACAGTACATTTTCATGAAGTTTAAAAATTAGATGACATATTTATGTCATCTGATTAGATGACATATTATAAGGAGTATTCTGTAAAATTGGTGGCCTTCCTATCTAAGCACATGAGTAGTTGGCTCTGTACTTTGCGTATTTAAAAAAATGGAAAATTCAGTGGAGGCTTTTGTTTGTGTGTGTGTGGCTTTGAAAACAAATTATTTGAGAAAGACCATAACACAGTGAATAACCTATATGTGGATTTACTGAACTGTTAATTTAAGCATATATATTAATAGAGTATGTTTAAAATAAATATTGTTTTCATCACTGACTTTAGGAATTGTTCATCTATTTCAGAAAGGAGAAACCCAAAATCAAATCCCTTTTTGATATTGCTTCATTGTTCTATCATCTTCTTGATTTCCACTACTGTTCTGATTGGCCTTTGCTTTATGCTAATGTTTCCAGAAACATTCTTGTTATCAAAGCCTAGGTGGCTCCCTCTGCATTTGATTTAATACATTTTCTAATGCAGAAGGTTTTTTGCCCTAGTTTTTTTTTTTTTTTAATAATTACTGTGGGTTACTTTTTAATCATTTTCACTGATTGCCATCCCTTTACATCTGTACCTTTGTTCTCTCCACCAATTATCACTGCAAGGAAAATACTCTGTCTAATCAAAAAACCTCCAACTCTTTGCATACTGTTTTTTTTCCTGGTCACCATAGCAATCTGTGCTAGACTCCACTCCACTAACTCCTCTCCTTTCATATTTTGCCTCTCCTTATAAAGATAGCACTTTCATTTGATCTGTCTGCCTTATTGGAGAACGGTTTTGTGTCTTCAAAGTCCTCGAGGAACTCGACCACACAGGAGCAATGACTACACTCTGGTTATATCCTCTGGTCTTGTTAATGACTGTGGCTTCACTGTCTAAGAACCATATATATTATTCTGACTTCACCTTCCTTTCTGGATTTCTGACCTGCAAATCTCAGTGATCCATCCAGTCTATTCTCAGTACCTCCAGAAGGAGCTGTTTTTTCTGTCTGTGAGGTTAGGTAAGAGAAAATAACATCCTTTTATGGGCTCTTAGTCTTTTTTAAAGTCTGTTTTCCTTTCATTATATCCTTCAGCCAGTGCTACAGTGTAAGAGACAAAATAATTATGCTCATTATCCGGATTGCTATCATTCCTGTGGAAAAATTCTATTTAACATTTCTAAATCCATTACCATTTGTCTTGCTCCACTACATTTGCATTATGCATGCCAAAAATATTTTAATATTGTAATGTCTTCTAAAATTGAAAAGTAGGTATATGGCATTATTAAATACAAAATAGAGTATATTTAACACATGAGATCCATTCAAAGTTAATGGACATTCCTAAAATGTGGAGAACCTTTTGTTCATCTACACCCTTTGAAACTAAGTAGTATGAGGAATATTTACATAATCAAAGCTAACTATTTTCCCATAATCAGCTCTGGTCTGGGGAGTGAAGGAGGTCGTTATCACAGCAATATTCATTACATGCTACCCTTGAAAGCTGGATTAGTATTCAAGAGCGACCACATGCTGCAATATGATTCCATATTTCTCAGATACCAAGAAGAGCAATTGAATATATGTTCAGTGTGCTTATTAGCTCAAGGTATACCATTTGAAAATCAGAATTAAGCGCAGAGGGATACATCTGTTTACATTTTGAGATTTGAATGTAATAAATATTATAATGTCATGATTAGTTGAATATATAATGTAACTTTAAGATCATCATGCTCAGTTTAATTGGATCTAGTGTTGTGGAAACTCTTATTTAGAATTGAAAGTATAAATCTCAAAAATGTTCTCTGAGGGGGGCAGCTCTGAATGGCAACCTAAACACAACGGCTGAAAATTATAGGGAGCGTATTTCTGTCCAGTGTAAGAAACAACTTTATAGTCATACTTTAGAATGAAACCAGTTACCCAAAACTGTGGCATATGGAAGATCATTAGCTCAATAATTTCCTATATGAAAGAGCATGACCAAAGATTTCTACATTCTATTACACATCTCAATCTCCATCATTTCTGATATATGTTTTCTCCTCCAACTTATTTAGCATTTTAGGCATTGTGAATAACTTGATTCAGTGGTTCTTGATACTCACGATTTTTCAAGAGAAACTGAGTCTTAAAACTACACCATTTTTGGAACTATATATTTATTCAAGATAAATTTTTTAATTAGGAAAATTTGTAAATGGTGCTGACATTTACAGTGAGCTGCTAGTTGGGATTTTTCCTTTGATTTGCCATAGAGGTATGTTCATTTTATAATGAGTAGAAACTGAAAGATCAGTACCTACAATTTTCTCCTAAATTATTATTTTTCTGCATAGTATTTATACTGGCAAAGGTAGTAATTTTACTTAAATGTTATATAATGTGAAAGAATATGTCTTAAACATCTAGATGTGTTTATAAAATATATTCAATGACTGATGCTTGATCAAATTTAATGTCAAAATGGGGAATTCAATCACAGGGAAATACTATTATACATTTACCAAAAGATAACTCTTCTAAATCATAGACTCATTCAAATTTGAAAATAACCTTGGAAGCTAATGCAGCTTCCAAGCCTGCTATAGAAATTTCCTTTAAATTGTAAAACACCCTGACATGCAATTTTTGTTTTTTCAATTTCTAAATTGGTGTTTTCAGTGGTTAAGAATCACTATCTCCACGTTTGAACAGTTCTAATAGAAAATTCTTCCTAACACTGAAAACAAGTCTGCCTCCCTGTAATAACTTCCAGGCCTTGGTCCTAGGTCGCTATCTTCACATGCCAGTCATTTAAGTGTTTGAACCAGTACCATGTCTTCCATTCCTCCAAAATCAAGACCTCATTTTTATTCTTGTTCAAATGCTTGGCACTTTAACATCTCCCACAATAGCTGATGTTATGTATCTTCTTGTACAATTACCTCAGACAATCTATCCTACCTAGCTCTATTGATTTTATGGTGGATTGAGCCTGACCAGTGTTGCAGAATCTGTTTCTTGTATGGACCTTGCCTCCCTGTCTGTTCTCAGTGTGCTTGATAATTCAGACATGTCATTCCCTCGTTTAGCTCTTTAAATCTTATATATCCCATTTGGACTGGAGTCCTGCTGTGTCTCCCTTCTCCTACTCATGCCCATCAACATAATCACAACCATATTTTCTGGGAGAGGAATTATGAAGCCAAATGTTATTAAGTCAAACAATTTGTCATTAGATATGGTTTGAAGACTTTTAAAAACACTAAAGAAAACTCCAGAAACTCTACAAAAAATAGAAACCAAAGCAGTCACACCCTTGGTGGTGAATGAGAGGACAATAGGCTCACAAATCAATACTGACCAGCCTTATGACAATAACAATCTAAATTTGGAGATTTGTGCAGCTAGTCCATTTGGATAGAGCATGATATTTTCATAAAACAAGACTATAATTAAATAAGTCGATGAGTCAGATAGTTTTGTCCATCTCACTAACTTTGACATTCCCAACCATAAAAGTCTAACTAGCTCAACAAATTGTGCTGATGGTCTCAAGGGTAACAAGATTGCTGAAGTAACTCAGAGTACAGTCCTCCATTAATGAGTATCATATTGTAGTATAAATATTTCTTTATATGTCTGTCTTCCTCATTTAACTAGAAACTCTTAGGGATAAGGACACGTCTTCAGCATTTCTGGGCCCAGCAGTTGGCAGAGTGCCTGTCATATAATAAAGCATCCAATAAGCTGATAGTATATTGACCCAATATGTGAAGCAAGATATATTTTAGTTGTTTCTGAATCAGTTTGGTATATCTGTATTTTTTTTACTTATTTTCATATGAAAAGGAAATTATTTTGATTTATGTTAGAATTTCACACTTTAGAATGCTACCACATTGTACTTTCTTAATGTACATGTTAATTTTTTTGTAATATTAATCTTGCTTATGTTCAAAGTCTCTGAGAAAATTGGTTTAGGTAGTTTATGCAACTTTAGTTGTTGTAGTACAATAACTGGAAAAGTTAATCAAAAGCATTTTTTTAGAGTGAAATTGCATTATACAAGTGCATTGCCAATCTTTGGAGAGCATGTATATATTATAATTGACTGTATAGTTATGTATGTATTGTTGGGTCTTGAAAGTGAAATTATAGATTCAAAGTCATTTATCCACTTAATTTTTTAATGCTTGGGGAGTATTCGTTTTCAGTGAATTTTCATTATAATATTTAATTCTCTGTTTCTTTTCAAAGGCAATAATGGATAAAACAATGATTGCAAATTTCCCATTTCTCCTACAGAGCATAATAGTGTCAACGACCTTTTTCCCACTCAGGCAGGGGAGTAGTGCCCAAAGCTATTTACATTGCACACACAACTTACTTCATTTCTCTGTTAGTGGAATGTGGGCTTTTGCATATGCTATGAGAACTAAAATTAGCATTTTTGAGGTCCATGTTAACCATATTAACATGTAGTAAAACATTTCAATTCTATAAAATAATTTATTAAAATGTATCTCAGAAAAATATATATAGTCTGTATTTATTATTACAAATAAAAGAAGTGGAGAAAGGTGAATGCCAGGATTCTCATTTTCTTGCTGCTCCTTTCCCAGGTGTTCTGGGTTTCTGGGTGGCTTTAATGGTCTCAGGAGTACTAAAAGTGTGGTGGTGAAGGTGGAGGATTATCAAAAGGGGCTTCTGTAGCTGGGGTATGTCCAGCAACATAGATTTCAAGGTGGAAAACTAGGTCTGAAATGAATATAGTGACAACCAGTCTTCAGGTGAGTCATAGATGGAGAGAGATCTCCAGGTCCTGACAGCTAAGAAGAACGGGCCAAATGTCCATGGGCTGCAGATGACAGTAGCAGAAGTTAGTCAAATCTGCAGGGCCAAGATCTCCAGGTCCTGACAGCTAAGAAGAATGGGCCAAATGTCCATGGGCTGCAGATGACAGTAGCAGAAGTTAGTCAAATCTGCAGGGCCAGGAACTTCCCAACCCTGCCTCACTGGACACTAGGCATACCATGAACCTATCTACTTCATATACCCAGATACTCACGGGAGGAGCTAGTGAAGGAGCCAAAGTTTGAGAGACTAAGTAGTACCACAAAAGGGCTTTTAATGTGTTTGCATTGGACAGATGCTCTCTTAATTCCAGTTCCTGTAATTTTTTCTCATTTCTGGACAGGGCCATTTTCTATCATGTGTCTGGTTTTCCTCTGCAATGAGCTGTGATTTCTAAGTGATATTGACTCCCAAGTCCTTCCTACAGACTATGGCATAGGTTGCAACAGATTTCCCCCTTGGGAACCCAACCCTTGAAAAGTGAACTCTGTCCCCATCTCACATGACTGCATAAGGCCACTTGCCTTCTCCAAATTTCTGAAGAGCTCTGATGCTTACTTGTTAGTCCTTGTTCCAATCGTATCACTCCAGACTTCTTAATACCTCCAATCTTCAATGTGCCTCCAACTTTCTGCAGGTCACTTTGCTTTCAAACATAGACCCATTCCTTCTTTTCAATCCCCCAGACAGAAGCCATTAACAGAGTTTATTTTAAAACTTAAGAATATCATAGGGAATTGGCCTGCCACGTTGTTGGAGATGTTCTCCTCAAATCAAGGTCTCCTCTCTGAGTTAACATGTTAATACTCACAGGCCCTGATTGAAGCTTTCCTTTTAAGTCATTAAACAGAATGGTTAATCATTGCAGTCCGACGCATTGGCATTTGAAGTGCTTTCCCAAAATTCTGAACCCATCTGAATTAGTCCTTTTCCTCCCACTCAGTAGAGAAAAGGACAGAAGCCCCTCAATGACAAATCTCAGTCTCCATTCTTACAAAAAATTGTGAAAAGCATTTAAAATAGCAGTTTGTCCCCTTTCCAGTCAACAAGAGTTAGGTAATATTGGGCTACAGGCTCTTATCTATTTAGAATGTAAGTAACAAAATAAGTTTTGTTGAAAACTATTTGTAATTATTTAGCTAATATACAGATTTTAACTGATTTCTACGTATATTTTCCAGTGAAAATAACTCTAAAAATGTAATATTCTTTCCATTATGGATGTAAAAAGCTTCAAAATGTTTATAAAGTGTTTTGAGGTTTTTGAAACTAATTCAGCATATTGAATTTTGAGGCAATGTGGCACTAGACCAGTCTGCATAATGAACATTAATTATTTAAAACTGAAGATTTTATTACTGCTTTTTATAAAACCCATGCTATAGTGACTGTGCTTATTAAATTTTACAATTTTAAAGACTTTTATAAAGCTTAATGAGCCTAAACCTAAGATAGCCAACTTAATAATATTCATGAAACACAAGAAATTTGTGGGAGCTATCTTAAAATATAATTTAGGCATAAATATTAAATACTATCCTAGTATTTACAGTGTTAGATTTTGCTGCACCTGATAATAAATATTTTTGCATTTCTTCTAAGTTTAGGGCTTGCTTAACTTGATTTTGCTCTGATGGTAATTAGTGAATCTTCCATGGGAAGTTAATTACCCTTTCCTAACCCTGACCAAAATGTGTGCTGTAAAATGAGTTTAAATTTTTTAATCAAGAAAAGCCTTTCCCTGTGGGCTTTTCAGATTGAAAAATCCAATTAGCCTTAATGTTTTTCCTTTTAGAGATTAACCACCCTTTTATGTTATGAAACATTAATTGGAATTCAAACTATTTATAGCTCCTTTTAAAACAACCTTTTAACAAATCAGTAAATTTTGTGTTTCTTTTACAGACAGTATTCACCTTTGAATTCAGTATTCCTGAAGGAGTAAAATATTACCACAGTCTTCTTCCATTTAATTTCTTTTACAAGAACAAATTAATATGCACCCTTGTTTCTAAGAATTTTTATAAAGAAAACTATTCAATAGTTTAAAATAAAGCATCTACATTTCTTTCATTGATAAATGAAATATTGAAGCTCCAACCAATACTTCTGTGAATGTCTACCATGCATGCACTGTGTTAGGCAGTGCTCCTCAGACTTGCTTCAAAAATAAATAATCTAGGACAGGCACGGTGGCTCACTCCTGTAATCCCAATCCTTTGGGAGGCCAACGTGGGATGATGGCTTGAGGCCAGGCATTTGAGACTAGCCTGGGCAACATAACAAGATCCCATTTCTATAGAAACAAAATGTTAAAAAAAAATTAGCTGGGCATTGTGGTTCACACCTGTAGTACTACCTACTCAGGAGGCTGAGGCAGGAGGATCACTTGAGCCCAGGAGTTCAAGGTTATAGAGAGCTATGATTGTGCCACTGCACTCCAGCCAGGGTGACACAGTGAGACCAAGTCTCACAATTAAAATTAAAATAATGGCCCAGTGCAGTGGGTGGCTCTCACCTGTAATCTCAGCACTTTGGGTGGCTGAGGTGGGAGGATACTTTGAGCCCAAGAATTTGAGATCAGCCTGGGCATCACAGTGAGACCCCCTTCTCTACAAACATTTTAAGTCAATCAATCAATCAGTCAATCATTTGG